>NW_015387262.1:205335-272968 GCF_001527695.2 Protobothrops mucrosquamatus | reverse complement strand
TTATTATTATTGTTGTTGTTGTTGTTGTTGTTGTAGTTGTTGCATTTGTACAATCTGAAGCTGCATAACACCATTGGCTCATGTTCAGCTTCCAATCCTCCATGACATCCATATTCTTTCTGCAAGTACTGCTGCCCATCCCATACTGATGTCTTTTATTTTTCTTATCCAAATAGTGTAATCCTCCTAGAGGTGATGACAAAATGTGGGCTGGATTAAACCATCTTTAAATGAATCCAGAGCTGCTTGAACAATCATACTGTGCGTGCATGTCATTAATTTCCCATCAAATGGCATAAGAGAAGGAACTTGTACTTTCAACATATTTGTATTTTATTTAGATGAGGAGTTGGAAATTATCAAATCTGGAAAGAATGCAAAGGTAAGAAAATAGTAAACACCATAGAGGACAAGGTTTCAATGATCTTGACAAGCTGAACCAAATGACAGAAACACGCAAGATAGATTTCAACAGCGACAAATGTAAACCTCTTTTTCTCAAATGTTTTGCTATACAACATATCCACTGCATGCCTAAGGTCAGCTAACCTGGTCACTCTATCAAAATAAGTGGTCATGATATTCATTAAAAGGGCAGTCAAATATTAAAGAACAAACAAACCCTGATTTAAAGTAGTGTTTCTTAACCTTAGCAACTTTAAGACCATGTGAACTTCAATTCCCAGAATTCCTCAGCAGCATTTAATCTAAAGCAGGGGTGTCAAACTGCCAGCCTACGGGCCAGATGCATCACGCCAAAACTGCGCCCATCCCATTGCTGGCAATGGGAAAAAGTCGTGATACGTCGTGACACGTCACGTGATGTCGCAAGTTTGACACCCATGATCTAAAGGATCTAAGGAACAATTATACCAATTTTTGGGAGGTAAGCCTTGTATAACTAGTGGGATTGTATACCATCAGTGCTTTCAAAGAGGACACCCATCCCATTTGCACAATATTCTACATTGAATGGTGGCTATCTGATATCTCACAAGAAAAAAAAAAAGCCTTGCTGGAAAATCTTAGTAGCTGACCCTTCACAAGGGCAGCTGTTGAAGCCTGCGGTGTTATAATCTATCCCACGAGAGATTAAATTAATAAAACTACTCAAGCTTCCCACCCTCTTTAGAAGGCCTCCATTTTGCTCTCCCAAGGTCAAATTAAATCATACCGTGCACAGAGCTAAGGGCATCCCTTCTACACAAGTTTAATCCATTTAACTTTAGGGTAATTCTAATCATACTGTTTAAGTGCTTTTCTTTTCTATGGCTCTAATATCTCCTACAATTGTATATAGATCCTCAGTTTTATTACAGGCAATTCCAAATATTTATTCTCATTTTCAGTCAATAAAAGTAATTCCTTTTATTGAAGAGTGTGCTAGTGTCTCATCTACATTTCTATGGATGATTGCAACCCACCATTCCATCAGAATCCTTGCATTAGTTGCAATTCCCAGCCCTCTCATTATCTAAAGCCAACCAGCATACCTGCCTCCCCTCCGAAAGGAGATTTTGCTAGAAACTTAATATCCATTAATAGAAATTGCCAGAAGGGACACATTTTTCGCACAGCAGCTATTATTTATAGAAATTGCCATAATATACACATAATCCCGCTTTTTGGAAGAGCATAAAATGAAGGGCAGGTAAGCCCCCCCCCTTTACTTGAATGTCATGCACAGAAATTTTGAGGGCACAAAGGACTGTTTAGGACAATTGTTTTAGTCGAAATCTGATAAAAAAAATGAGACAAAAGATACTTTGGCCCAAAATACAGGGGTTGCGATAGCAGACCTTCCACTGTTATTGTAGTTAAGCTTAGACTTCAAGTTGATTCATTCTGAATAGAATGAAGAAAAATATCCATCACACGCATACAGAATAAGAAGATGGAATAATACCAGAAACAAAACTAATATAAATGTGAATCCAAATAATTTTTTAAGCTTGTTTCAAGCCAATTCCTACTGAATTTTTTAATATTATGGCAAACTTCTAATGTGACCTCTTTTTAAAAAAATTCCACAAGGTATTTTACAGGGACTATCAATTTGTATCTGAACTATTTAACACATTTTCTCCTTTTTTCCTAGGAGTGTATGTCTTTTTATATGTTTGCATTTGTGCCTATGTGTTTATGGGTATATCTTTTGTGATAATCACGTGACCCCAGGACCATGCAACCCTCATGAATATGAACCATTTGTCAAGCATCTGAATTTTGACCAGGTGACCATAGGAATGCTGCAATAGTTGTAAGTGTGAACAATGATCCTAAGTAACTTTTTTCAGTGCCATTGTAACTTTGAATGGTCACTAAATGAACTGTTGTAAGTCTAGGATTACCTATACATGTGCTGATGTATTTGTGGGATCCCTTATTTAATATGAGTTGGGGCTGCCGGTGGGATTCCATGTTTTTAACTGTTTTTATTGCTTGGTACTTGTATTTGTAAGCTATCCATAGTCTATGGGAGTGGGCAGCTATAATATAAAGAAACAAACATCATTAGTTGGTTGAACTCCATAAATAATCATTCAAGTTTGCTAGTCCACATTACAACAAACAAAAATCTCCCCCCAAAAAACCCCTCTCTCAATACTTCCAGGAAGAGGTATGAGACAATGTGTCTTTGGAGCGTTTGAAAATCAGTGCCTCTCGAATCAATGCTTAATGCAAACATTTCTTCCCATACTAACTTGTAAATTATTCAATACTATTGTAGCTTTGAGAATTCACTTTGGAAGTTTCAATTCTCTCCCTGATTAGGTCCCCAGAATCCCAGGAAAATTTCTTTCTGGTCTTTGAATAGAAAGGATTTTCACCTACCCCCTTTAAACCTCAAAAGGTTGAAAGTGGATATACTTACCTGGCACATACTGGTTTCAAAGTACACTAGGAAATACAGTGATTTACAGTGATTTACAGAACCTGTTTTGTACTGCCTCAATTATTCTCAGCACTGTAGGACACAGTACTGAAAATGATCAAGGCTTTGCATACTATACATACCAAGTAAACACCCACCGAGGCAGTCCAGAAGGGCCAATCTGCTAATATTTTCTCCTTCCAACTCAGCATGTCCAGTTTAGGGCAAGGTGCTTGGGCTCACTCAATGCTACTAGAAAACAGGGCATGAAGAAGTAGCAAGGTTTATTTGGCAAGGCTACATGTGACAGATTTTTGGAGCAGCTGCAACCGATCCAGGAGTCAAGGAATTAGAGGTTCAGTCCCTTTCTACTCACTCTGAGACATAAAAGGTCAATAGCTTTATCTGCCCATGCTGGAGGCAGAGAAGCTCTTAATAGATACAGGAAGTGAAGACTGTAACAATAATATCCCATTAGGTTTAAAATTTCATGTGTTATTTTAGTTGGAAAAGACATATGGGATGGCTCTTGCTGCTCTTGTCTGAAATCAGAATGACAAAGGCAGTGTGGCAGCATTGCACCACAAGTCTCTCCCTAATTCTCAAGAAGATAAAAGGGGTGGGGGTGGGGGGGAACACATTCAGACTTGCAAGATTTTCTTACTCTAGCTTTATATAAAAGCGGTGCTGACCTACATGACATTAGATCCAAAGCCCGATCTATCTTGAAGGGCTGACAGTTGCTCAAGTTACTCTAAATCGCCTTTCCCCTACATTTGCCTTTGACTGACAGGCCCCCAAAAGATAAAATGTGGAGTATGAATGTTCGGTTTTTTTCAACAAATAAAAGGGTCTATGTAAATTTATTCTAGGGCAGGGGTCTGCAACCTTGACAACTTTTAAGACTTGTGGATTTCAGCTCCCAGAATTCCTCAGCCAGGGGATGCTGTGATGCTTGTTAAGTATGACAATGGTCCTAAGTCACTTTTTTCAGTGCCATTTTAACTCTGAACCATCTCTAAACAAATTATTATTAGTCGAGGACTACCAGTAAAATAATGAAGCTGTTTTTAGCTAGATTTTTATTATTATAATGATGATGATGATGTCCTATTGGTAAGAATTATTCAACAATAGAAAAAGTGAGATAGAAAAGAATTAGAAAAGAAAGAAACAGAAACAGAAACAGAAAAGGTGAGAAATCTACAAAATAAATGAGCAGTCCCTTCTTACTTGGTAACGTAACGGTGCTCTCTCTCCTAATGGTGAGAGGCAATCAACCAATGGAATAGCTTGCCTTCAGAAGATGTGGATGCTCCATCACTGAAGGCTTTCAAAAAGAGACAGGACTACCATTTGTCTGAAATGGTATAGGGCAGGGGTAGGCAACCTTGGCTCTTTTATGACTTGTGGACTTCAACTCCCAGAATTCCTGAGCCAGTCCACGAGTCATAAAAGAGCCAAGGTTGCCTACCCCTGGTATAGGGTTTCCTGCTTGAACAAGGGGTTGGATTAGAAGACCTCTGAGGTCCCTTCCAAGTCTGTTATTCTATGTTATTGTATCTTATGTTAAGAATGAAAAGATCAAGATGGGCCAGCCCTGGGCATGGCACTGGCAATCAGTATTATTTTAGTGCATTCTACACTTGGCTATATCTCAATAATGGAAGAGCCAGGCCTGGACACCTGGATAGCTAAAGTCATTAGGAAATGCCTATGGAAGCAGGAGAGGCAAAGCAGGAGAAAAAACACAAGATGTGGACAACCTTAGCCTTGGGAATTCTCAAAACAAGAAGAAGAAGAAGAAGAAGAAGAAGAAGAAGAAGAAGAAGAAGAAGAAGAAGAAGAAGAAGAAGAAGAAGAAGAAGAAGAAGAAGAAGAAGAAGAAGAAGAAGAAGAAGAAGAAGAAGAAAGAAGCACTAGCAGCCTCCCTCCCCCCCCCAAAGCCCCCACCCAAACCTTCCACCCTGAATTGCAACTTCTAAGCAAAGCTCTTCCTGCTTTCCTGAAAAGTTTTCCTGGAAAAGGCACACTGGCTGAGGAATTCTGAGAGTTGAAGTCCACAAGTCATAAACGGGCCAAGTTTGAAGACCCCTGATCCAGAGCAATAATACAGAACCTATGCCTCATGTATATAATTAACTTGTGGTAGCCTTAACCAGAACATAGATATCATAATGTATTAAACGTGTTGGAAATGAGCACTTTTGTATATTGGTTGAATAGGCATGAAGGGAATTTGAAGGTCCTACTCCAGTGGAAAAAGATGACTCAGGCATATTACATTCTTATATATTCTCATAATGTTCACATAAACATCAGTTCTTGCACACAGTGAATATAATTAAACATTTGTCCTTGACTTTTATTAATTGTCATCACAAGTGCTATTTTATAAGATTTTTTTTAAAATTTGAAAGAAAATAGTATCTGAAGAAACTAAATCCAATCTTGGAAGTAATATGCGAGACACAGATGCTTCCCTTGTTATTATCTTGATTTCTAACCTGTCCATCTGCACATTTAGTAATTACAATCAAGTTCCCTTCATTAATCCGCTATTTCATGTTACATTTCTTAGTATTAAAAGGCACTGCTTTTCAGTTTTCATTGATGTTGGATTGTAGCAATGGTTTCCAGTAAACTGAAATATTCTGTGCAGGAATTAAGTTACTCACAATTTTTTTCTGCGGTTATTCTATATAATCAATAATTATCTTTAATGGTCCTTCTATTTTTATAAGGTTACTGGATAATTCTGTTACACAATGCATATTTTTAGACCAAAAAGTGCAGGTGTTGAGTGTGCCCAGGGCTTTTTTTTCTCATAGAACGCCCAGAAAGGAGTTCTGGCACCTTTTTTGGATGGAACCTTGTAGGGTAGGCAAGGTAGGTTGTATGACATGTGTGAATTCCAGCACTTTTTTTTTTTTTAAGAAAAAAAGCACTGAGTGCGCCTATCAGGATTCTTCTGATCTCACTCTTCCACAGCCTATTTACCAATTATGTTCTTTACCCTCATTAAAAGCACTACTGATGGTTAATCCTTCCATGTTAACAGCATGCTTTTTTCTGTTTGTGTGGAGGGGAGGCTAGGGGGGTTATAAGGCTGAGAGGCTTATACCAAATAACAATTGATGGAATATATTAAAGTCAATCTCCCTTTCCCCCATTCCATCCTCAAGCATCTTACAATCTCTAAGGCAGTGGTGGCGAACCTATGGCACGCGTGCCAGAGGCAGCACTCGGAGCCCTCTCTGTGGGCACGCGTGCCGTCGCCCCAGCCCCGCCTCCCCCCGTGGCCCCCTTCTCACCAGCAGCCCCCCTGGAGGAGAGTCTCCCTGGGCGCGGCCTGCACGGAGCAGCGCAGCCAAGGACATAGCCAGGCAGAAGGGACAAGACTCCGCCCTCGCACCCCATAGCGTGCAGATGATGCTGCGGGGTGTGGGTGGAGGGTGTGGCTGCCATGGCACTGCAGAGCTGCCTGGGCGATCTGCTGTGGCAGGCCATGGAGGCAGTGTGTGGCCCTGTGGGTGGGCGGGGCAGGGGGCTGGCAGGGGCGGAGCAGGCAGGACGGGAGGCAGAGCAGTGAAAGGGGACAGTTTTTGGGCACTCGGTCTCTAAAAGGTTCACCATCACTGCTCTAAGGTATGTTGGTGTAAACTCCAGAGTAATCCACTAGCTTATACAGTAGTTATTCATAAAAAGAGAGACAGACAGATTTCTAAGGCAGTAACTATAGCTTGGCCATCTCACTGGCTGTCTTCTCTGAGCTGGTTCACTTTCATTCTGCTCAAACTTATCTTCTATTTGCTAGTATATGTAGAATAGCTTATCTCTTCCAGATACATATTCCAGCTCCTTAAAAATCAGCAGCCAATGTAGCTACTTCTGAAAATTCTGGAAGTTGAAGTCCATGTGCCCAGAGGACTCCCAGGTTTCGGAAAGCTGTTTAATGGAAATTTTTCATATCCTTGCAATAGAAATGGGCTCTATAAATCCCATTGCAAGAAGATATTACCCTCCCTTATTGTACCCTGTCCACTGAAAAAGCTATCCTGCTCTTGACATAAAACATGGGACACACCCAGAATATTTGGTGCATGAAACAAATTATTCTATTGAAAGTATTAAAAGTAGACTTCCCACAGTTTCCTATCCAATGGACAAATTTTGTTTCATTACACAAAAGCCTGAATCCTGCAATGTGAACTGATATATTTTTTGTGTCCTCTACCCACTGCTCTAGTAGGACTTAGGTCAAAGCAAGAGCTCATATTAATCTGATACAATGAATACCAATAAACATCAGGTGGCCTACATTTAATCATGAATGGTTTTTTTCCCCTCCTGCACAATTTTTCTGTCTCCATTCAACCCCTTTCTTCCTGAAAACATGCACTGAGGTGTATCAGAAGCCATCTCATATTTTTGTCTTCAGTTTCCAATCCATAAACACAATGCACTATCACTGCAATAGAAAAGGGCTAATTTGTTTCACTATTGCTTCCTAAGTAGAACAAGGCACTGGACAGACATTGTTGCCAAGTCTAACTTTATTATAATCTTCACTTCACTGTATTATGCTCATAAACATGGCAAAAACCATCGTATTTATTTACATATAGAAGACTTGTCAAAATATTTTTTTCAAAAAACACTAATACAATCTCCAACCAGGGTTATTTTATATTCCTGTCTTGCCAGATATGACTCTCAGTACTTGTCCAATCACCCAAGAAAACATTCCCAAACACAAATTATTGCTTGTGTTTGGGGGGGGGAAATAATTCATTTTAAATATTCTTAATTGCATAACAGATATGATTTTATTGGTTCAGGGATTATAATGATAGAAGCTTTACAAACACAGTCTGATAAAAATTTAAACGTTTAGAGTCCAAAATATCTATATGCACATAATACCATTCTAATGGAAAACTATCCTCCTCTAATACCACTTTACAGTTGTGCATATTATTAGGCATAGTATATTTAATTTCTTCCACTCAAACAGATTCAGACAATGGCAATTTTTTGTTCGCTATCCGTATACAAAATATTCAGCAGACAGGGATAAAATCTAATTTGTTTGCCATCAAATCCTTATCTTTTTTAAAAAAAAAAAACTCTTGAGTAAAAGTTTTGCCACTTTAATTGTATTACGCATTTTTATCACCTCAGTTGAGTCACTGAAATAAAACTCTGAGCTGGCTTCTACTTTAACTCGTAATTATTGATCAATGTTATTGAATTATTCAATTTCTACAACCAAGTGACTCTGAGCATCTTACAATTCTAAAATTATAAAACAATTAAAAATATTAAAACAATAAAAACATTCACCAAATAAACAGCAGCCATGATGATTAATCAAATCATAGTAAAGTCAAAACTCCAGCCATCCTGTAGACATGCTAATGCAAAAAATGCTTTATTCCAGTCATATTTAGTCTTTTGCAAATCCTGTATTTTCTCTTTTTATCTGGTCTTTTATTTCTTCCTTTAATTTATATTCCACTAAAATCATGACTCATGCCATTTCTTTACCTTGCTAAATCATTGGTTTCTTTAGCTTATATATCATTGGTTATCACCAAAGAGAACTGCATGATAGATATATATGTATTCTCTTCAAATATTTATAAAGATTTGGAGAGAGAAAGACAGCAAATTGAGATAGCTAAGCATTTTATTTTTCCCCCTTCTTCTTGCAATGTTCTTTTTCCTGTGCATAATATAGGAATGATATGCTTTGCACGCTTTACACTTAATAGCATAAGACAGGGGTGTCAAACTCAATTTCATTGGGGACCGAATCAGCATTGCAGTTGCCCTCAGGGGGTCGGGTGGGTGTGGCCAGGGTGGGTGTGCCCTACTGGGTGGGCGTGGATGGAGTGGGTGTGGCCTACTGGGTGGGTGTGGCCAGCTCTACATCGTTCACGTCAAGGGTGCCTGTGGGGGCCTGGGCAGGAGTGGGACAGATCTGATGGTCTCTGGCAGAAGGGGGTGGGACCGGGGCAAGTGTCAAAGCATGGTCCACTGGAGGAGCCTCACTGTTCCTTTCAGGCCATGTGGGGGGGGGGGGCTTATGGAGCTAAGACTGAATACGTTTCAGCATAGATGGCCACCACAAAATTGTACATTGGCTCCTGGCTTGCCTGGGCCAGGGCCAAGGCAGAGAGGGCCGTTCCCTCATTGTTTCCAGGATGGGTTTGTGGGCCACATGAAACCACTTCGCGGGCCGCATCCGGCCCCCGGGCCTTGTGTTTGACATGTCTGGCATTTATTCATTCTAAGTATTTGTGAAGCAATAGACATTGCTAGTGTCATTGAATCATGCAACACCTATGTTTTATACAATGAATCCAAGCACTATGTATTTTTTATTTCAGAGAAATTCCTCAAGGTTTGTTTGTTTTTTTGCATTTCAGAAAAAATATTTCATAGAAATTCCTCAATTGCAAAGAAACTGCCTCTGAGGCATGATTAAATATTAAAATATGTAATCCTTTGGAGCAAAGATGTAGAAATTAAAAAATGGTAATCCAGATGAAAGAAATTTTGATCAAAAAAGAAAGGTATAATTTGTTTTAGTTGATTAAAAGATGCCATATATCAACTAAATTAACCCAAAATACAGTATGTATACCTTTAGTATTAATTGTAGCTTTGGGATAAAAAATAAATCTGGATCAGGAATTTTAAAATTAAGTTTATTTTTTATATAATGTTATTGTGTTGAACTAATTGTGAAAGAATAAGTAGGAAAAGAAAAGGCTGGGAAATTATGTTTTTAGTAGAACAGCTGTGATCGTACAGATAGTCCTCACTTCACAACCATAATTGGGACCAGCAACTTCATCACTAAGTGATATTGTCATAAAGTAAGACATTATGTGACCATGGCAGATGTACACACCCTCACTTCCACCATGGTCATTAACTGAGTCAGCACAGGTCATTAGACAAACCATCACATGACCATAACTTGTGATTTTACTCCCAGCTTCTCCACTGACTCTGCTTGTCAGAAACTGGCTAGGAAGCACACAAATGGTGATTGCATGACCACAGTTGTAAACACCTGCTGGTTGTGAAGTGCTAAAATCTCAATCCCACAGCCATAGGGATGCTGCAACGGCCGTAAGTGTGTGAAGACCAATTGTAAATTTACTTTTTCGGTACTGTCAAAGCAAGGACTATCTGTATTGCTCAAAGGCTTTCTTCCTTGTAGAGTATATGGCAGAATTTTGTGGTGCTGGCATATGAGTTTCTGCTCTCAAAAAATGCACAGTAATACACCAGTCAAAGCTGAATCTGTCCATCCAAGTCAAAGAGCTTGTCCTCCAAGGAAGGATGACCCTGTCCAGAGCTCACTGTTGGAGCCAAAATCAACCCAAATCAGTCACTCACAAATGGTTCTCTTTTGCTGGGAACCCTTCACAAACACAACATAACGGCTTCCAAAGCACCTCTGGCCCAACTTCTTGCATGCTGGTGTGTAATTGATTACCATCANTACCATCAACATATTAATTTTTCCCCTTATGGATTTTTTGTATGAAACAGAAAAAAATGATCTTATCATTTATGGCTTTGATGATTAGAAATAATAGAAAAAAGATGGGTTTAAAGGTAATTTTGTAATTGCACTTATAGTTGATGCAAAGAAAATTGGAAGTTACCTACTTCATTCTGTTTCTCTTCATTCTTTCATTCTTTTCAAGATTTTGTTACCTTACCCTACAAAATATATAAACACAAAGATACTTCTAAAAATCCAAGAGGATTTCATTACTATTCTACCAAGAGCTAATCCGTGGTATACTTCTTGCCTGCTGGTTTCTTTACAGTTTATAGTTAATCCTAAAAGGCAGAAGCTATCCACTACTTCACTATCTTTATTGTCAGGTCTATGGCTGGCTATTGCACTGACTGTCATTTGTTTGTTCTTCTTTATATTTAATCTTGGCCCATTTTTTTTCACTCTGCCCTTTGACTTTCATTACTGGCTCTTGCAGATTGTTTGCATTTTCAGTTATCAGAGTAGTGTCATCAACACAGCACAGGTTATTGATGCTTCTTCCTCCAATTTTAAACTTGCCTCATCTTTTTCAACCCCAGCCTCCCTCAATATTTATTCAACTCTAGGCTGAATAAATAAAAATAGAATATAAAACCTTGTCTCCCTCCTTTGCTGACCAGTCTATTTTGCTATGATCCATTCAAACTGTGGTTTCCTGATCTGCGTACAGATTTTTTCATGAAGGCAATGAGATGTTTGGAACTCTATTTTCTAAAGACATTCCATAATTTGATGTTGTCAATAACATTAAAGGCCTTCCGAAGCACATATTGACTATTTTTAAAAAATATTATTTGGTTTTCCCAATTATCCAGGGAACATCAGCCATAAGGTTCCTTGGTTTTTTCTAAAATCAACTGGAACATCTGGCATTATTTTTTCCATGTCAATAATTTTGGTTGAATGATCCTGAGCATGTTTTTGATGGTGTTTGAAATTAAGGATATTGTTTGGAAGTTTGCACTCTCTGTTACATGTCATTTGGTGTTAGTATGTAGATTAATATATAGATTAATCTCTTCCAATCTGTTGGCCACTGCATCCTTGCACAGATTTGATGGGCAGAGTTTGGTTAGAATCTTTATAGATTTTCTTGTTAAAATACAGGAGTGCATTTCCCCCAGCATAATATGAAATTATGTCTTTGCCATTATCAGAAAAGTGTTCATCTGGATTCAACATCATTCTATGTACACTTTACATAACCAAGTAGCTTCCTATGTAGCTGCCACCCAATACTGGTGTCTGCTTGCTTTAACTGGGTGGCTGGGATGACCTTTACACCTTGAGTGACTCTGCTGAGAATATAAAATCATCTGAAGCACAAGATGGGCAGCAAATGAATTTGATAAATAAACAAATAAATAATTTTTTGGTGTACACACATCCTCATCCCCGTGTTGAGGCCTCATAGCAGCACTTTGGATCTATGCATTCATGTTAATGCTTCACAGAAACATTAGAATAGCCTTCCAGTTTATATAGAGGCTCATATTAACAAAAGTTTCTACAAACTGGAAGCCTATTTATTCCATTTTTTTTCTATGAATCATTTAGATGTCCCAAGGCCAACTGGAGAAATCAGGTTACAATACATGGAAAACAGACATGCCGAGCTTGTACAAGCCTACAGAACTAATCCCAACTTTAATCTGCCACAGGCTGGAGAATGGCCTGAGGGAAGTCATTTCACTCTTGTCTATTTGGTATATTTAGACTAAAGATTCTTTAAGGCAGGAAGTGTCTGTCATTCATTATGCAGAAGCCACATGTGGAGACATTACAGGACTAGTGTTCAAATCACAGCAAAAATGTCCCATGGCTTCTACAGGTAAGTTAATAGAGATGCCAGAAGAAAGAAATGCAGATATTTCTGTATTAATAGAATATAATAACTATAACTTAAAAAAGGCAAATTGTCAAATGAGAATAGCATTTGTGACTGCATTTCTACTATAGTAAGTGGTGCCAATAAACTGACCTCAAGAGTGGAAGGTCTGTTGTATTGTTAATTGCTCTTGTAACAACTAACAGCTTTAATTACAGTATTTTACGGCTTTCCTATAAGAGCAATTATATGTTGACAGTCACCCTTAACACTCATTTATTCGGTGCTTGGCTGGGATACTAGTTGAGGCAAAAGAAACCTCTCAGTATATAAAATGACTAATCAAGATTTGAAATGGTATGAAGAACCCATTTCTATTGGCAAAGGAAATTAAAAGCCTTCACCTTATCTACTTGGTAGCCCTATTTCCAATAGGTATGATACAAAAGAATTTGAAAACAGCATATTGTTGCCCAGGAACATTGCTAATCAAAACTAACTGGACATACTTTAGTTCTTGATTACTATGTCAAGAAATGAATGTTAAATTCTCTTCTGCTAATCACAGACAATCAGTAAGATCTCAGTCCCAAAGTTCCAATTTTAAATTTGAGGTTCAACAGCAATCACCTTAAAGAAAAGCTAATTTCTCTAGGAGATAAATTAATTCAGGAAATATATAATTAGAACATCATGCAATATTTTTATTGCGCATTAGGTAGAATTTAGTGAATTCAAGTTTTCAAGTTGCTTAGAAAAAGGATTTAATTTTGGCCCTGCTTAGCTCCTAGTAGACATTATATGATGACAATGAAATTAAGCATGTCAGGCGTATTAAGGAATCCTACGCTACATTTATTATATGCCAACATCTGTTCACACACAAAATATTTTGCCAAAAATATTATGTGCAGAAGTGTGTTTCAAGTGTGAACAATGTGGAATGATGTTGTGCACTGTGGCCAGGCTCGTAGACAACAATGTGCCTACTAAATCTAAGTGAATAGTACTAGATGAGGTAATTGAGTTTTATGGGGCAGAAAGCCCTGAAAAAGGTGAAGGACTCTTAAAACATATTTCTTTTCAGTATGATGAGCAACACACTTTTTAAAGTAATGTTTAAAGGAGGAGTGTAAAACCAACTTAGGTTGCTATAAAACTCTTATTTCCAGGGCTTAAAATATCTTTTGCAGTACTTTAAAAACTAACAAATGTACAATGGCATGTGGTTCCCTCGGGTAGGATTCACTTCTGCAGATATTATGTACAGATAAACCAACTGAAAGAAAGGCAGCTAAATCTGAGCACAGACAGAGGCCATGGTCAAGGAAGGTGGTTATGAAAATGAGTCTGCTCTTGCTGCAATGAACGTAGATGCTCACCCAACTGGAAGGATATACTGTTAGAGATAACAGCAATGCTACTAGACCTCAGCTGATTATTAAACAAGCATGTTTTTAGATTTCATGCTGAAAAGCTCTTCTAAATGTAGTGCAGAAACATTATGGAAACAATGCATTTATACTAATCAGCCATTGATTCTCCTTGTTTCACATTTCAACTCTGGTATTTGATCATCATCAAGTAAAATAACTGAAAATGCATATCAGATACAGTTGGGATGTAAATTTAAGTTGATCAGCCTCAATGTGAAAATTCATAAACAAAAGCTAGTGTGTTAGATATTGCTTTGAATCACGTAACAGTGATTTCAAATATGTTTCACTCTAAAAGAGCCAGATAGTTTTAATAATGCAGTTTGGGTGTTTTTTTCTACTAGTTACTATAACTAAGGCTTATCCAATGATTTTTTTACCCAGAAAGACACTAGATTCAAAGAGTTTACTTATAGGTAAGCCTCCAAAGAGCTTAAGCCTCTTTATGTGATGCTAATGATAATTATATTATTAAATAATTCAATGTCATTATATTAACAGTACATATATTTTTATGGGTGCTGGTTTTCTAATATGTTAGATCAATGGCTACACATAATGTTGATTTTCAATGCATGAAAGCCTCTTTGGAACAATACAGGTTCCAAGAAAGCAAGAAAGATTCTCGTTCATTCATTCATTCATTCATTCATTCATTCATTCATTCATTCATTCATTCCAGCTACATTCCATCTCTGATACTTGGCCCTGTGGTACATCCATAACAATTTGGAGCTGAACATGCTTAAAACTGTAGAGATGAAAGCGGATTTTAGGAGGAGCTCTTCTATTTTATCACCTCTTACTATATTCAACAGCAGAGTATCAGCAGTAGAGTTCTTCATTTTTTGGAGTTTTACAGTCTCCCAGGACTTGAAATGGACACTTAACATTAGAACCATTATTTAAAAAGTACAACAAAGAATGTTCTTCCTACATCAACTCAGGAAGTTCAGATTGCCCCAGGAGCTGTTGATACAGTTTTACAGAGGAATTATTGAGTCTGTCATTTGTACTTCAATAACTGTCTAGTTTGGTACAGCAACCAAACAGGACAGGTACAGACTGCAACAACAAATAGTTAAGATTGCAGAGAGAACAATTGCAACCAGCCTGCCTTCCACAGAAGACCTATATATTGCACAGGTCAGAAGGAGGACTGAGAAGATATCTGCAGACCCCTCTCATCCTGCACATAAACTGTTTCAACTGCTCCCCTTGGAACGGCGCTATAGGGCATTGCATGCCAAAACAACCAATACTATAGCCACACTACATGGGTAAATACACATAGAAATTAGACAGCACTGTGAGAATTAAGTGTTCAGCAGAGAGATGGCACAAAGGAAAAAACTGTCAAGAGACATAATTTTCTCTTGTGTCATCTCTCTGCTGAACAATCTAATGTCTATATGTATTTATCTATGTAATATGTCTGCAGCATTATTATTTATCCTTATTATATTCTTTACTCCCACTTCTTATTGATATTATTATTTTGACAATTATCATTACTCTGTTGCTTTGCATGTATACTGAAAGCTTCTGCACTGGAGACAAATTCCTTGTGTGTAATCACACTTGGTCAAATAAAGTATTCAATTCAATTCTTTTAAGATATTATATGCCATATATCATATTATTCCTCATTTCAATTCTTAATGTGGTAGTTGGGCTAAGAGAAAGCAGTCTGGATTTTCTAAGCCCTAATCCAACTTTAATGGCCACAGTGGTTCTGGTTTTTACCTGCTGTGTTAGAAAGAATGAATAATCTCTCCTTATTCCATTTTTCTGAATCAAAGAGCTAGCTGAGAATGGAAAGACGCCGTTGAATACAATCCGTTTGTTTCCAGCACAGTTGGGTAACCTGCATGCATCCCTGTCCCTTTTTCCCCTACTTCCTAAGGCCATCTCTAATCAATTGCCAAAAATCAATGAGGGGGAGAGGAGGGAGTATTGAACCATATAATCTACACCCCAAGCTCTAACATAATCTTAATACATTTCAAGGGAGAGAAAAAAAATAAACTTCCCCTTACATGCAAACTCAGGAAAACAGAAGAAGAAAAAATCACAATTCCACAAATATGCAGGACCTGACTGAAACAACACGTCTTCACCATCCAACATATATTAACTATAATATTCAAATGCTAAAAGGCAGACTACCCTGATTTCAATACAATGTTGATTTTTTTTATTTTCAATGTGTAATTAGTTCCTTTTTTCAAACATAGATAAAGAGAGAGAGAGAGAGAGAGAGAATTTAAATAGATAATTTTAGATTTATAGGCTACTCAATGCAACACTGACCTTGGTGGTATGCAAATTAAAAACAGATACTGAGCCTAAAACCAATATAAAAAGTAAACATAGAAGGGGGAAATAATAGGTTTTCGAGATAGTAACAGGACAGGACCATGCCTTGTCTAACTCATCAGGTCTTGCCCAGTTAAGAATCTAACTTAAAGCAACTTTATCTGCCAAATTAATATTCCTCACAGCAGTCCTGTAGATATTCTGAGGACCGTCTCTTCTCAGTAGAACATAGATCAACCTGCTGCACATGGATATGATAAGAACAGAAAAGTAACCATGTTCTGCTACTCTTATTACCACAATGTAATCCCTAATGTGAGCAATTTCATGTCCTCAGTCAGGCTTGTGCATTGTCTTCAATAGTACTGTAAATCTCTCCTCTGTCATATCACTTCCTGAAGTTCTTCAGAAAACCAGGGAACACTCCAGAATAAATTGAACAGGTAGAAGCTACAAAGGAGCCATCTGATTGAAGGCCCTCATCATGCACACATTCTAGGGAGATTAAGGCCTCAGTCAAACAGCTTACCAGATACCCCAAAGTTCACCCCCAGCACCCTGTTTATACCTATTCAGGTCCATTAGTTACTGAGGTAGACTGATTAAAAACGTCCTACATCCCAGCAGGGAATGGGGCAGCACCAGCAAGCCAAAAAAGCAACCAGAGAATGATGTGACCATGACAAAGGACTGATGGCAATATCTTCCATCTTCAGATCATATTGGAAGTCTCCCTGTATAAAACACAATCTACTCTGTAACCATCTATGTGTACTGGCCCCTCAATAACTTATGTCAATGGTCATAGTCAATCTTACTTCAGATTCAACAACATATGAGAGCAAATTAAAGTCTCCCAGCCAGAACTATCAATTTTGGAGACTTCACTACCATCTCAGCAACACAGTTCAACAGATCAGGTTCCTCCCTAGACCAGGTTCCTCCCTAAGGCCCAACTTCAACCAAAGGGTCTTACATCCGACTATCTGCAGCCCAGAACCTCTGAAAGTTATTAGGGTTTCTCAGATAACAAATGTCACCCCATCACCTTGTCCTAGGATTGTGGATAATTCCCAATCCACAACCCACTTGAGTCTATCTCAGAGTGGAACACACACACACACACACACACACACACACACACACACACACACACGCACACACTGAGCCTAGCCAACTCTTAGTTGTACATGCCAGGTCAACTGCCCCATCGACAACAGTTATGATACAAATGTGACTTCATCTTTACATAGCGTAATATTAGTAATGATTCTCCAAATACAAAAGTTAGGTATTCTGTAAACATGTTCTCTTCCCAAGGTATCTCATTAGTCATAGCAAGATTATTCTAATTCTTTGATATACATACACATACACATACATGTGTGCATATATGTGTGCATGTGTTGTTAGTGTTTGTTTGCATATGTGTGTGAAATAAGAGGAAAACACCCACACAATGATGTGCACATGCACAAACACATACAGATTTCAGAAGAAATGGATATGAGGACTGAGCTCATAATAGGCTTTTAATGGAGCTACCACACATTACAAGCATTGCTTGTATCTTGATTGAATATTGCATAATTCCTATTACTGTTAAACCCTAGAGGTATTTTTTACTGATCTGAGAACAATGGACTAATTGCAAAAACACTAATAGTTCACTGCATTTCGTTTCAACCTGGGAAGTACCCATGAAAATGGATTGGTCTCTGAAAAGCAAAGTGGAATTTGAATGAAAAAGGATTATTTGTCCAATATAATGATAATGATGAGGTGCCAAAACAGACCACTGGCAAGCTGCAATGCTGCAGGCATAGCAGGCTGATAGTCATCTGCCAAGGGTTTTCCAGGAGCAAAGATGAATTTCACTAACTCCAAGCATTTCTTTACTTTTCCTGGCATTTTAAGATATCATTTGCATTCTATTTTTGAAAATCTCCCTGCTTTGTACCCTTTTACATACAATAGTTGGAAAGATAGCTTCTTTGGTTATAGAAGACATTTTATTTTAAATTCCCAGAAGGTATAAACTTTATAGGCCAGTTTGATAGGGCTAGAATTCCCTTCTTGAAATAAATCTGGGGCAATAAACTGCAATATTTTTTTAAAATATTTAGTTCATAAAGTCAGTGATTTATTTAATGGTATACAGTAGAAAGACAATTGTGAGAGGGATCTTGGAGTCCTAATGGACAATCACTTAAACATGAGTCAACAGTGGCCGCAGCAGCCAAAAAAGCCAATGCAATCCTAGGCTATATTAAATAGAGGGATAGAATCAAGATCACGTGAAGTTCTAGTACCGGTTTACAAAGCCTTAGTAAGACCACACTGGGAATACTGCATCCAGTTCTGGTCACCAGAACATAAAAAAGATGTTGAGATGCTGGAAAGACTGCAGAGAAGAGCAACAAGAATGAATAGGAGTCTGGAGGCTAAAACATTCAAAGAATAGTTATAGGAATTGGGTATGTCTAGTCTAATGAAAACAAGGACTAGGGGAGACATGATTACAGTATTCTATTTGAGGGGCTCCTACAAAGATGAGGGGGCCAAACTATTTTCCAAAGCACCAAAAAGCAAGATGAGAAACAATGAATGGAAACTAACCAAGGAGAAAAACAACCTAGAACTAAGGAGAAATTTCCCAACCATGAGAGCAATCAACCAATGGAACAACTTGCCTTCAGAAGTTAAGGGTGCTCCATCACTGGAGGCTTTCAAAAAGACTGGACAATCATTTATCTGAAATGGCATAGGGTCTCCTGCTCGAGCAGGGGGTTGGATTAGAAGATGTTCAAAATCCCTTCCAACTCTACTATTCTATGTTCTATGACAAACTGCCAATAGTAAGTCAATCTTGGCTCCATAGCAAGAATTCTTTCCTTTTTCTGTTCAATTTTGTCTGATTCTCAGAGATTGCCTGGACAAGTCCCTGCAGTTTTCTTGGTGAGATTTTTCACAAATGGTTTGCCATTGCCTGCCCCCTAGGGCTGAGAAAATGTAACTGGATCCCACTCACTCAGCCTTGATTTTGTGCCTGAGGCAGGATTAGAACTCACGGTTTCCCAATTTCTAGTCTGATACTTTAACCATTACACCAAACTGGCTCTCTATAACAGGAATAGAGATACCGCAGAAAAGGAATGCACAGATTTGCGAGATTCATGGCAAGGCAAAACAAACAACAACAACAACAAAAATTAAGGCATTTTCATATGAATTCTTGAACTGTATTACAACATTTTGACAAATGCATTTTGTCCATGTTCATACATTGGTTTGAATAATTTGGTAAGATCCTATCAAAATATAAAACAAACAAAATTTCTGCCATCCACAGAAAATCCTTAATGACTAAAGGTATACCAAGGCATTGCAAGGAACAAGATCCGTCCATAAACTGCCATAGCTCTTTCTCTGGCCCCCAAACCTTCACACTTCAATATCTGTGTATTAATTATTCTTGTTGTAAAACAGTGGATTCAGTTCACAGGCCTTAAACTGGGAAATAAAAAGTACAATGAGGTCATGTCATACAATTTGCATTAACAAGACATCTACATTTCAATAAGCTAAAGCCTTGATGCACTACGTGGGTGCAAAGAATTATCACGCAGATTCAAAGTATTAGTAAATATACAAATTAGTACTAGTAGGCATTATGGCAGCTCAAGCATATACAACAAAGAAGCAAGCTAAATTGCATCTTGCAATGTTGTGCGTGCTTCTGATTTTTATAAGTCAATAAATGCCTTTGGAAACATTTGGCTTCCACCAAATAGATCAAACACTATTCACAAATCATACATGACAGCACAAATCACAAATCACCAATATTATTTATATAGAAAGATAATACAAGAACCTTGCATCACCTTCTTATATAAAGGAAGGAAAACAATGGGTACAAGTGAATATCACCTACATAACTTGATTCCGTTGTTATCAAAGCTGAAGCTCTCCTGAAAAGGCCAATTCACACAATGAAAGATAAGTCTATAATTCATCTGCCTCTGTAAACCGATTGGAAATTATTTTTTAAGAATGCGTATCGTATTCCATTTTAGAAAAACAAGCAGAACCCTTGCTTTACTACCATTTGTTTGCCCCATAATTTCTTTCCCCCTAATAAACCTCATATTCCATTAGAAGATGGGGTTTCAGATTTGATTCACTTCCACATTGACAAAGATTCAGGAAGCCATTATTTCAACACTCACCTCTGAGCTTTTCCATTATCAAAGACGCACATCATTACAGGTAGTCCTCAAGTTACAACCATAATGGAGCCTGCCCATGATGGTTGTAACTCATGACAGTCATAAAAGCAGACCAATTGCATGACTGAGCCAATTTGACAACCCTTTTTGCAGCAGTTGTTAAGCAGCCACCACAGTCATGAAGTGAATGACGCTGTCATTAAGCAAACCAATGGGAGCCCTTTTGCCAAAACCAGAAGTAAATGCCAGCTTTCAGCAAATCTGCCGTAAACCATGGTCACATGACCATGGGATGCTGCAAACAGCCATAAATGTTGCCCGATTGCTAAGCACCCAAACTGTGGTCATGTGACTGGAGGGGGGGAGCTGACCATCAGAACTTGAAATTCGTATCATAAAGATTACCTGTACTAGTTCTAGGATGGCTGTTACAATGTAAATGGGGATTTACTGGCTCTAAATAGGAAACAATCCAGCAGCTGAACATGTAAACCCATCCCTTTCATCTTAAAAAATCTTGATAAAAAGAACCCTGTGAGATTTTTGCTTGGAAAGAATCAGTTTTGGTAGCAGCTGCTAAAGTGTCTTATATTTGACAATTAAAGGATCCCATGATCCAAGACTGAGCTGGAATCTGGGACTGAGGTGCAAGAATCCAAGATTGCAGAGGAAGACCAAGGCACACTGGGAAGCTTTTGTTGAGAGCACTGCTGTACAACAAAACATTGCCCAGTTGTGCAGTGGGAAGATTCTTAAGTTATCTTAAAGGCAAGACTAGCTAGTATCATCCCACTTTGGAAGACACCAGTTTTCAGATTTGCCTGGCTTTTCCAAAGCACAGACAGCAATCTCAACTTCATTCCTTCCTACCACCTTTTAGAAAGTCAAAGTTCCTTTCTAACATTATTATTATTATTATTATTATTATTATTATTATTATTATTATTATTATTATTGGCATAGGCATATGTGATTCTGATAATTTTTAGTAACTTTCCTACCTTGCCACATTTGAAATAGATTCTATCTTTCAACTTCTTCATAGACATTTTCCAAATTCTGCACTTCCTCTTCTCAGTTCTTCTGGTGTTTTAATTAAAGGAAAGAAAGGGGAAAATAGGCTGATCTTGGAGATTGGAAAAGTACAGCAAAAGTCATCTTCCCAAGATCTTCTCACTCAATTAAGTAACCAGGAAACTTGAAAAGTGGTGGTTTTCCAAAGTGGGGATGATACAAGCTAGTTTTGCCTTTAAGACAACTTAAGAATCTTCCCACTATACAACTGTGCAATGCGTTATCGTGCAGTAGTGCACTCAACAAAAGCTTCTGATTCTGCACACTTTTGCACTTATAATTTAGCATGAAGAGGAATCAGGCAACATCAGAAACAAGGATGCCTAATCTCCCCAGAGTAACTGGGAGGAATGAGAAAAGTATTTGCATTCCTACAGTGCTTGGGATTCTAGCAAGGGGTACTCAGTAACACAGCCTGAAACATACCACTGAGGAATGGATTGTATTTTACATAAGGTTGCTTATGGATTACTTTGAGAGCAGTGTGATGCAGAAAATAATCTTTTTCGTGCAACAAACCAATTTGGATGAGAGCAGTTTCAGTAAAATCCATAGTATGCAAACACATTTTGGAAAAAGAAATCCTGTATTATGTAGAGGGCAATACAATTATTGTAAAAACAACAACAACAACAACAACAACAACACAATCCTGAGCTGTTAAGAAAAGAATCCCATTAAAATGACTGGTGTAGGTCTGTATCAACAAATGTTCTCAAGGGACACACTGACATTAGAGATGATCAGATGTATTTGATATATGCAAATCATTATGATGACATTATACATAACTCTTCTTTTTTATTATCTTTGTCAGATCAAGCCCTTCCCTCATGTACCTATTCCCAAAGGCAAGTTGATTTTTGACACTCCCAAGTCTCAACTCAGAGGTTATTGGGGTTGGAGTTTATAAACTCAGTAAAATACATACATTAATAGGAACAGAATTAAGTAGAATTTAGATGGCATGCTTCATGTTCTATTACAGGTAGTCCTCAACTTACAACAGTTTATTTAGTGACCATTCCAAGTTACAATGGCATTAAAAAAAGTGACTTGTGACAATTTTTTACACTAATGGCCACTGCAGCATCCCTGTGGTCGTGTGATTTACATTTGGATGTTTGACAACTGGTTCATATTTATAGCAGTTGCCATGTCCCGGGGTCAGGTGATCCCCTTTTGTGTCCTTCTGACAAGCAAAGTCAATGGGGAAGCCAGATTCACTTAACAACGGTGTTACTAATTTAACAACGGTAGTGATTCACTTAACAAATGTAGCAAGAAAAAAATTGTAAAATGGGGCAACACTCAACAAATTTCTCACTTAGCAACATAAATTTTAGGCTTTTCCTTTTTTTCCCTATACTTCCTTTCCCCTTTCCCTCCCTTTTTTCCCTACTATGTAAAATAAATAAATATTTTTTTTAAAAAAAGATATATAAAAAGAAATTGTGGTCGTAAGTCGAGGACTGTTTTTACTTAGACCTGTGGGCCTTCTCTGTTGTGTCTTATGCCCTTTAAATGGCATTCCCCCTACAATGCAACTGCCCTGATCTCGCCTTTTCTTTGAGAGATATTAGAGACTTGGGGTTTACTTCTCAGGCATTGTGTCTGTGAGTGCTACGATTCTTTTTTAGTACTTAAAGTGTTTGTATGTTCCTCCTTTGGATATATTTGTTTATTTTACTGACTCAATACTCATTACTGCAAATGTGCACCACCCTGACTTATGTGTTCAGCAGGGCAGCTCTTTAAATCGTGTAAATAAAAATCAGTTACAGCTCCTAGTAAGCATGAAACTTACACCCGGGGGAACTTTCTCACTTCTTCCCAGAATAGTCATAACTATTAAAATTAAAACAATGATGAAATCAGCATTTGAACTTATTGAATATTATTTTAAAAGATTAGAGAAATTGTATTCATTAATATTATATACAGCAGTGTTTCCCAACTTTGGCTACTTGAAGATGTGTGGACTTCAACTACCAGAATTCCCCAGCCAGCTTCAAGTGACCAAGGTTGGGAAACACTGATATACAGTATATGAACAGACAATTCCTTCTCCTAAACATAATTATTTTCAAACGGCATCAAAAAGTTAAATGTTCGTGAAGATTTAAGATATTCAATTCAAATGAGCCCTTAGAAAAAGCAACTGCACCCCTCAAATTTGTTTCTTTCCCTGAGTTTATGAGACAATTTGCCCATTAATCTGCATTTTATATGTTTGGCACCTGCTTTAGAGGCAGTAAAATGGCCAAATTCATAATTCAGCAAGAAGAGTTTGGACAGAAAGTAACAGACCATAAAATTATGTTGAGTAAAACTGCTTAAAAATAAAAAAAAATGCTTAGCATGGAATGCAAATACTTTTTATTGGATTATTAGAAATAGTGCATGGTAATTCAGGAATTACATTGTTTAAAAATTGTTTTATTAGCTATATTTAAATAAAGCACACATAATGTTTCCTAAACTGATTGAGACAAAGATTTTACTTCATGTATTACACTGCTCTGTACATTGAACCATGTTTGAGTGGTACATGACATTCCATAGTGACCTTTCTATCATTATTTTCAGGTGCTAGACCACCTATCTGCTCAAAATAAAGCAAGGTCTCTTGATGCCTATTTAAGAGGGATTACTAACATCTGCCCCTTTGGCCAGGGAAATTTCACTAGTAAAACAGTAGATAAAACAAGACAGCACAAACAAGATGGAAGAAACAAAAGAAAACAAATCTTCCCTGCTTTATCTAGCCTGTACCATTTCTCATGGTCTCACTTCTACTAACAGGGTCTGAACAGAGTCAAAGAGAAAGAATTTTTTCCTGTTGTTAGAACTCCCAAACTTTCATATGAGGCCTTAAATAATATTTGCTTACTATAACTATAATTAAATGCCTACCATTGCAATATATATTTGGTCCTTTGTACACTTGATACGAAAACCAGCAATGTCAGATATTTCATTCCTTTTTTGTCATAGTTGCAAAGGGAGGCCCTATATAGTCTTAGATTCTACATGGCAATCTTTATTTATTTATCTAATTTATATGCCACCCATCTCACTGTTAAGTGACTCTAGGCAGCTTACGCCATCTTTTTCTATAATTTTGGCTTTTTACTGAATATTGTTCATTAAAAATGTGCACTACCCCATCATGAGTTCAGTAGGGTAGCTTTATAAATCATGTACATAAAAATCAGTTGCAGGTCCTAGTAAGCATTAAACATAAACAAGGTTAAGAATCCTTCTATCATTTAGAAATGCCAACGATAGTTGCCTTTTGATCCTATGTAAGCTGTGTGAATTGCTTCTTGTGATCTTTCACTTTATTTATATTGCATAGAGCATTATGGGCAGTATGGTGGTGGTGGGAGTGTTTCCTACTGATTGCCCAGGAAATCCACACCAAATCATGTTTACTGAGAAAAAAATATTTGACCTTCACCATTTCATCAGTTAGGGACTATGTTCAGTAGCCATTAACATTACACTATGAAAGCATCTATTATCTGACAAGAAAATAAGACGGGAAAATTGGCACCTTCACATATCAGCATCCACCTAACATCGGGCCCTTATATACCATTTGCTGTTTACACAAAACATGATTTGGGTGAAGCAGAAAAACTTTTTCTTGAAAATTCTTATAGGGAAAGACTGATAAGATGGAAATAACACCACAGGGTTGGCCTAAGACAGACATGTCAAACTCGTGACATCACGTGATGTCGTGCAACGTATCGGGACAGTTTTGCCATTGCCGGCAATGGGGTGGGCGCAGCTTCCGGATGATGCGTCCAGCCCATGGGCCAGCAGTTTAATACCCCTGGCCTAAGATATCTTGCTGTTTGTGATGGAGCAGCAAACAGTATTACTCCCTGCCCCTCCCCTGGCAATTCAACCTGGGTAGTAGCTAAGATCAATCAAGATATTGTGGTATCTGAACCATACATTTCAAAATGGCTCTTTCCCTATTTTTCCCCCCCGCAAATACAGATAGGTCCTCAACTTACAACCAATTTGACTCCCAAATTTCTGTTGTTAAGTGAGACATTTGTTAAGTAAATTTTGCCCCATTTAATGACATTTCTTGCCACAGTTGTTAAGTAAATCACTGCAGTTGTTAAATTAGTGACACAGTTGTTAAGTGAATCTGGCTTCCCCATTGACTTTACTTGTCAGTCAATGACCCTGGGACACTGCAACCGTCATAAATATGAGTCAGTTGCCAAGCATTTGAATTTTGATCATGTGACCATGGGGATGCTGCAATGATCATAATTTTATTTATGTGAATAATTTTATTTAAGTGTGAAAAATGGTCATAAGTCACTTTTTTCAGTGCCGTTGTAACTTTGAATAGTCACTAAATGAACTGTTGTAAGTTGAAGACTACCTGCAATGAACTAAAATAACTAAGATTCTACTACTGTCTTTCCATGGCATCAACCTCTATTGCTCCAGGTTATTACTTCGCGTGCCCCATCATACAGCCAGACCTATAAATTGCTTACAGTCAAACTGCCTGAAAACTATGGCTTGTGATGTCATTGTTAAGCAATCATAAAGAGAAATTCTACTTTTAAAAAAAAATTGATCCAGAATCGAGAACACTATATTACTTCAGAAAAAAATCTTTCTTTAAAACAATAATCATTTTTTTTTGTTTTACTGCACAAATGCTCAGCTATATAAATAAGCCCATTCGTTTCAACCATTCCCCCCCCCATTTTTTCCCCATTCTACTGTTGCAGAATCTGTTATGCTCCCATCCTTTACAAACAAACAAGCAAAGAAACAAAAAACCCCTGAAGCAATGTTGTAAATCTTTCATACACAGGGTTCTGGAAAACTGGCTGAGGAAAGCCAATAGTGAAGATAATACTGAAGGAAACAGGAAGATATCAAAGCATAAATATTCTGGAGGAGTTTACTATAATTAATCATGCCATTTTCTATTAATGTCTTGGCCTACTACCAATTGGTGCTGCAAGGCAGACCATGCTAAACAATCATCCCTAACTTTCCCTTTGACCACACAAAAGATACCCCATTTTTTTTCTATGAAGCTTGGGTTATAAGACAGTTTATACAATAGCTGGAGCCATTTTGCATTGGAGTGACAATGAAAATGTCTTTGTAGACACTGTCATTCTAAAGGTTCAGCCATAGCATGTTGGCTACCAGGATTTCTAATAAGTTGATTTGAATATTTTTATTTAATTTTAGAGATAACATGTCAATTCACAATTTTCAATGTCAAGTACAGGTAGTCCTTGACTTCATTTAGAAACCATGCAAAGTTACAATATCCCTGAAAAAAAGTGATTTATGACAGTCTCACACTTACGACAGCTGCAGCATTCAACCGGCATATATTCACAATGGTTGCAGTGTCCCAGAGTTATGTGCTTGCCATTTGCAACCTTCCCCGATAGCTTCCGACAAGTAAATTCAATGGGGGAAGCCAGATTTGCTTAATGACTATGTGATTCACTTAACAACATCAGTGATTTGCTTAACAACCATGGAAAACAAGGTCATAATATCAGGCATGTGATTCACTTAACAACCACCTTGTTTAGCAAAATAAATTCTAGTCCCAATTGTGGTGATAAGTCAAGGACTACCTATATAGCAGAAGTGTCAAACTGCCGGCCTGTGGGCCGGATGCATCATGCCGAAATCGCACCCACCCCATTGCCAGCAATGGAGAAAAAGTTGTGATATGTCGTGACATTGCGAGTTTGCTGTATAGTGAATTAAACACAGATCTAGCTTTGATCTCAATTAATCTCAATTAATGTACAGGAAAGTGAACTGAAGTCTTAAAAGTGGAGCTGTTGAACTATGGTTCATTCCTTAAAAGCACCATTTTTCAATCCTTGCCAATTGCTCCCTACCAACCCACTTTGCAAAGGGAAAATGGCAGCCAGAATTCCCTGACACTATCTAAAGACAAAACACTGTTTTACTTTTTCCTCCATCTTTCGCTTTTGCTATTGTACGTGTCTGACTAAAACAATTCTTTCCAAACGTTTGAATTGAGGATATGTAGTCAAACACTTGAGAAGAGCTCACTTATATTAGATGCCTTTCCATTTCCTGAGACATCAAAAGTTTGATTTCTCAGAAGCCATCAAAAATCGTGAGTTTACGGCATCAAACACAACCTGAATACTGATTTTAAAATCTGAGGTGTTTCAGAGAATAAAACCTTGCAGTATTTCAAAGACTAATCCAAATGAATACATAACTTGATTGGGGGGGGCTATTTGAGCAACACCAGAGGGTAAGATCTGTAGCTGATACCATTGCAACCGATACCACAGCAAAAAAATATTTGGACCTCTTTTTTTTCATGCTTCAAGCATTACTATAGGATCTGTACAACACCTTCAGTAATGGCAAGACATTGAAAACCAAGATGAAAGCTTACACAAAAAAGCACAGATGAAGAGCAGCAATGATAAGAAATGTGTCATTTAGGAACCTTTTAGAGGACATTTCAGACAGTGTCCGGTAATGCTGCCTGCTATCTGATTATGGCTTTCTTTCCATGACTGAAGGAGAAAAAAGCCCTCTTGGCAACTGCAATAAGGCTCTCACTTTTACACGAGGAGGAAATGAACCCTGGCATATGTTAATTCTGTATGCTCAAGAAAGCCTTTGAATATTATCCTCTGATAGGATATTGACCGGAAGACAGTATGGGTTTGTCAGCATGGGCATATTCTACCAGGCAGGTCTTTGTTAATTTTCAGTGTTCCTGCCGCTTTGTTTTCCTTCTTGCTGCCACGGCATCTGTTCCTCATTGTCTGGCAGTGGCAGCACTGTTCTTTTATGTGCTGGCTTTTCTTCCTAACTGACATTTGTTAACATTCATGCACAGATCTTTTTAAAATGTCAGTTGTACATAAACAAAATTAGAATCCAAAAGGGCAGCAATTGCTTGTCTTTATTTTAAATCTTTATCACCTAATTCTTCTGCACTAATACCGTTGTCTCATGTTAGCAAGAAGTGGGTCACTTCGGGGGTGGGGGTGGATTTGAATGCCAATAATCCTTCTTTCATCTCAAATATATATTCTCAGCCCATCCTCCATCCTCCATATCCCACTTGCCCCATTTATGGTAAAGGCTGCAATTGCCTTTGGGGTGTACTTTTACAATCCTCTCCAGCAATTGGAGATAAACCTCCTCAGTGGTTTTTTTTTTTTCAACCCGCACCTTCCAGCCAGAAATTATTGACATTTTAACATAGGGGTTTGGGCCATCAAGAACACTTTTCAGCACTGTCATGATTACCTTGAAGGGGTGGAATACCTAGAACAGTGGTTCTCAACCTTTTTAATGCCGCGACCCCCAACCGGTCATAAGTCGAGGACTTTCCCTGTCCGGAAGCGCCGTGCATGTGTGGTTCCGCCCCCTGCGCTGGCCAAGGCGTAGCTGGCAAGCGGCAGAGACGGAGCAGGCCGACCACCAGCTGGCCCAGCCCAAGGGAGGTAAGGCACCCACTGGAAAAGGGGGAAAAAATGGCAGACAGCCTTGCTTGGCGACCCCCGTGAAATGGTCAATCGACCCCAAATAGGGTCACGACCCATAGGTTGAGAACCGCTGACCTAGAAAGATCTGAACTGATCCCAACAATTTGGAATATTCAGAGAATTCTCACAGGTTCCCCTAGCACCGGTGTTACAGTAGGCAAAACCTCTGGGTGTATGAACTTTAATCTGTCTGGAGTAAAGAAACTAATTTAGCTGAGGCATGGCTGTGAGACGACTGCTAAGTTAGTCAGCATCCAAAGAAAGGTTTAGTACTTGGAAAGCCAAGATTTACAGCTGTGCCAGGATGAAGCATGACACTATGAGGATTAATACCCTAGGTTTTCATTGTTTTCTTCCCCCCCAAATCTAAATTAGAGAGAAATTGCTTTGCTACTCAGTTTCAGCAGCATGATCCTCAGGGAGTTCCTGAAGCTATAAGTTCCCCATTCTTTCCAATGGAAAAGAGTCACTGAAGATATGCCCCCAAACCTGAAACCAGTCTTTTTAGCGCTACTTTTTACAGAATACTGAAAAGATTTCCAGTGCTGGTTTTAATACATCCACCTTCTATGAATTTAAAAACAGATTGGAATCCAGCAAGTTATATGAACTTTATTGAAGTACAGTCTCTTTCAGCTACTTAGAAATGATTGGCACTTCAGAGTCCGTTCAGAGTACAACAGATAAATCGTTCCTAGATATCATCAAATATTGTTATTGTGATCCTGGAGAAGCCATACATGAGTATCTGAAGTCAGGTATATTTGTGGGCAGGAGATGCTGTTTCCTTTGCTAGACAAAAAATCTTAGCATTTGTGTTTGGCTTGACTAACCTAGAGCCCATTTAATGGCTTTCTTATTTATTATTTTTTGGAAGCTCAAGGTGGTATACATAACCAGTGGTGGGATTCAGTCAGTTTGCACCACTTCGGCAGAACCGGTAGCTAATTTCTTGTTGCCCAGGCCCAGAATGGACTTCCGGAAGTGGTATCCACACAGAGAACCGGTTGTTCACATATTTGAATCCCACCACTGTACATAACACTATCTACTCTCATGTTATCCCTACAACTAGTATATGGTGTAGGTTGGAATGAGAGAGAAGGACTGGGCCAGATTTATCCAGTGGTGAAGGTGGACTAGAACATGGATCTCCCCAATCCTAGTCCAACATCTTAGCCAATGCATATCACATTGGTAGCCAATGATGTTGAAGAGTACATGCTATTCAAGCAAAGTCCAAACCATTTGGCTGAGTTTTTTCCCCACTGATACAGGCCTTATTAAAGTTGTTGAATTTCAAGGCCTGCTAAGAGGAATACGAGTTTCCAAACTCAAGAGCAATTTGATGTATGGAAAGGAGCAAGGGAGAAATCAAGCCAATATTTGTTTCTGGTCTTTGGTAGCGGGAGTAAGACCATCAGATACTACATTAACTACGCTGTGTCCACGTTTCCAAATTCCTTTGGCACAAGGATGGGTTAAGTTTCTTTCTGGATCACATACCCACAAGACTAGTCTGCTGGGAACAAGTGACGGATAGGATAAGAGCAAAGAAAACTATATTGGACAACTCTTGGAGGGCGGGAGTGTTGCATTCTTTTCTAGCTTTCTTTCTGATACCATCTTTTCTGCCTCCATATCTTCCCAACAAGTTGCAAAGAATCAATAGACTTCTTCTTCCAAAGGACTAGATTAATTGTTTGCAAAGGGCTTGTGCTATTGAGCATTAAGTCCTTATAAATGAAGCCGAAGTCTTCCCGTGGCCCTGGAGTTCCAGGTTTCCAAGCCTGCCTTGGAATATCTCCCACTTCACTGTAGTTTCAATTTTTATTACGGAAAGATGGATTATCTTCCTCGTGCAGACTAATTCTGGCAACTAGAAGGAAACCTGGCAAGTAAACCTAAAGAGCAAGGATGAAGAAATCTGTTCTTGAGCGCCTCCTGCCAAGAGACCACTCTGAATGAGACTTCAGATGTGATCATCTTGTCCTACATGCTGAGCAAACCACTGAATTGTAGGCCATCTGCCACAAACATAAATGGGATGGGCAAAGGAATCTAAGATGAGGCTGGCAAGTGAAAAAGAAAAACCTTTATGAATTGTCTTTACAGTATATCTTGGCACTTCTCCTTAGGCAAAGGCTGTAAGCCTGTCACATGTTGGCTGATGAACAACTAAATGGCAAGTTTTTAGGAAAGCTGGTACTCTGTTTAATAGAAATTAAACCATTTTCTGTGGATTTGTTTTAGAATAGTGTAGAGTCAGTTCATTAATAATCTGTCCTCTCTCTCTCTCTCTCTCTCTCTCTCGCTTTCTCTGGAAACATCTACAAACATTCCTGAGTTTTCTGGCATTTGCAGTGTCTGATAACACTGGCTTTAAAAGAGCACTTAATTTGCTAGATGATTAAATGCCAATAAGGAGCCGGTTTGTGCATGCATGAGCACGTCTTCAGAATGCACACGATCATAGGAAGCAAAGTGGGCAGTGGCCCACAAGGCCAAATTCTGGTGCAGCTGCCTCAGCTATGTAAAAGTCTTGGGAAGGCAGCTCCTGCCTGCATTTTTTTGAAGCAGCCTGGCAGCTCATCAGCTGAGCAACATCTCCCACATTCCAGAGCCTTCTGATCTCCACCAGCTGCTGGAAGAGACAGATAGAATTGCAAAGAGAAGCAAAGAAGTCACTGTAATGAAAAATGTACCATGAAAATGTGATTTGGGCCAACTCTTGATGATTCAATTTGCAACTGTTGGCTGTTCAATACTTACTAAGGCTTGAAGTAGAAAGGGTAGGGATTTTAGATTGATCACTGCAACAAACAAAATTCTGGCTGACCTTTATTTGATGACTCACCATTGAACATCAATGGATTTAACTGAAAAAGTATGATTGTATTAAACAAGTCTTAGTTCTAGGCATGTCCTTCAGAAATAAGCCCTAGGAGTTTTATTTTCCCCTATACCAAATAAGGTTAGGAGTACTGCTGTCCTCAGTTAATACAGCTACTTATACCAGAACTCCCATCATCCACAATCAGTATGGTCAACTAAACTAGAGACCATCAGATTGTGCAATTTTTTTCTCTCAGAAGACCAAGAAATAGTCCTTTAAGGACCCATTTCTTGTCAGAGAATTTGCCTCTGACAAAATAAATACATGAGGTTCCTAATGGTGGGTTAGCTCCGAACCTGTTTCGCTAAATCTTATATCTGAAAATAATTCATTGAGATTGATCTGAGAGAGATGTTATATTGTCCATACTGAGACAAGAATTGACACAATACAGAGTGTACATTTTATTTCAAAAGATGTAGCAACTATCATGACATTCTTACTTTTGAAAATATTATACAAATTATTGAGAGCAGTGACATATTCTACATTTATGAAACAAGATCCAGATCTTACAAATGGACTGTGATAACACTAAATTTGTACTTGTGTATGTAATACCTCTTTATGGATCAGACTAAGACTTGTCCAGTGAAACAATCTGTGTCCCCCAGGAACTAGTCAGAGACTTTTAGGAAAATGGAAAGCATGGTAGAGAGACATATATTCAATTTTGTATCTTGTACATGCTTATCAATATAAATTGCTTCTGAATATTTAGAGCCATTTTGAGATATTTTAGTAAATATCATTTAAATATTTATACTTTCTAAATTTGCCTACTCTTGACCCTACTATAGAGTCAAATGTATATTCATACAGCTCTCCTGCTTCATATTTTTAAAACAGAAAAATGGCCTGGTATAATTTATATTTAATACAATTTATATTCAATAGCCAGCATATTCCTAAGTCAGGAACGTGAGAACTATGGCTGCCATCAGTTAAAAGAGTAGACTATGACTCCCATCATCCCCAATAAATATGAACAAAAAGGAGGATAGTTTCTACATGAAAACTAGTAAGATTTCTTTCATATCACCCCAAAAGAGAAGAACTGTGTGATCCATACTTGCATATGCTAATTTGTACATATAGAAATAAGTACTGTAATTAGAGCAGAAATACAACTTTATCTCACTATGATGCAGAATATTGTAGGTATGTGATCTAAATGCACATTCAGGATGCTACCCAGGTGTTAATTCAAGATCTCTCTTATTTTGATTTTTTTTATTTCTTACAGTGGGCTGGGCTGGACAGCTCTTCAATCAGAAAACTCTTCTTTAAAAAAAATAAACAATTATCTAGTTGATAGACTATCCAGTTCTGTATCCTTCTCAATCTTGACCATTCACAGCTCTCTCTGTCCTACCAGGTCAGGTAATAATAGGTTTTGTCAAATGCATTTTAGGAATCTACTCTCAACAAGAATTGCCCTTCTTTTATTAAAACAAATAAAAGCTGTTTGAAAAAAACTACTTAACTCAGAATGCAATTTATAGTCCTCAGATGTTCCATAACTTCTAAAATCCTTGGGTGTAGCTCTATAACTTAAAAATTTACCATACAGATGTCTTTTTTTAATGTGGCATGTGGAGCAAGTGTGTTGCCTGAATATAATTTCGTCAACTGAACTAAATTTAAATTCAATTAATTTTAAACTTTTGTCCTGGCCTCATCCATGCTTTTACTCCAGTTTCATCTACATTTGAAAATGCTGCTTTTAATCTATACATCCCTGATTTAATGCAATATTGTGAATGCAAATACTCTAGTCTGCAACTACACATATATAATTTCTCCTAATAGAATTTAAATATATTGGTAGCAAGAAGAACAAAAACAAAAAAGACATGCTGTTTTGAGGAAGCAGAAATTTGCAATAAACTTTAGAATTAAGATGAATTAATATGACAAAACCTTAATCTAGTAAATTATTAAAGATAGGCTCCTGCAATACTGACCTTTTAATTTTACTTTCCCCAGATTTAAGAATTCTTTTCAACCTAACCCTTTAAAAATATAGAAAAGGGAGGATTTTTATAGAGAGGGTTTTTTCTGATAATAATATTACATCTCAGTTAATGTCTTTAAGGCCTACCAGATTCTCATACTTTTTAGTCTATTTTGATGATATCTTGAAACAATACAGTATCAGAGATTAAAAGTAACTAGGGATACATCTAAAGCTATCATATGTTTAATTAACTTATTAGAAACAACCAATAATGTAGATAGATGGGGGGCAGGGGTGGTGTCTTGCTTTTGTTTTATTTGGTGCCTTCTAGTCAGTTTTTGACTTCTAGTGACTAGTCCTTACAGTTTTCTTGACAAGGTTTTTTGGAAATGTTTTGCCCTTTCCTTTTTCCTAGGGCTGAGAATAATTGACTGGCTCAAGGTCACTCAGCTGGTTTTGCACCTAAGGCGGGACTAGAAATTAGACCAGTTTCTGGTCTGATGCTTTAATGACTACACCAAATTGTTTCAGTTACTGTAGGTCAGCGGTTCTCAACCTATGGGGCGCAACCCCAGTTGGGGTCGATCGACCATTTCACGGGGGTCGCCAAGCAAGGCTGTCCGCCATTTTTTTCCCTTTTCCGGCGGGTGCCTTACCTCCCTTGAGCTGGTTGGCCTGCTCCGTCTCTGCCACTTGCCAGCTACGCCTCGGCCGGTGCAGGAGGCGGAACCACGCATGTGCGGTGCTCCCGGGCAGGGAAAGTCCTCGACTTACGACCGGTTGGGTAGTCCCCGACTTACGACCGGTTTAGTCCTCGACTTACGACCGGTTTAGTCCTCGACTTACGACCGGTTTGGGTTGCAGCATTAAAAAGGTTGAGAACCACTGCTGTAGGTAGATATGCTTCATTTAAATTGAAGGCTCTGCCACTCAGCAAAACTAAAATTTTATAGTTTGTTGTAGGAGCCAGCACAAAAGTAATGGCTATACTATCCTGCCTTAGCAGGAAAGCAGGACAGAAGTTCTACCCGCACCGAGTCCGTGGGATGCCTCCTTTGATTCCAATTACTAGCAGAAGAAGATCCCGTAGGTAGGATATGAGAACTGGAATTCTCTGCAGCTTCTCTCCTAGAGTCCTCATCGCTTCTCGTCATGAGTGGTAAAAAAAGGGAGGAGAGAAGGTTGGTCTTTTCACCCTTTCCCACAGAAATGCAGGCTGCAGAGTTCCTTCTGTTATACAGATGACATTGTAGTTGTTCAGACACCCCAACTTCCCCCCCCAGATTAATGAGTAGAAGCTTTTGTCTACTGGAAAAGCACTCTCATAAATCATATTGATATCAGCAAGTTTGACACCCATACTAAGTTAGGTTCTAACTCTCTTGGTAAGTGTATAATTCACCTTCCAACTGTATTACCGTGTTTCCCCCCAAATAAGCCCGGCTCTTATATTCATTTTTACTCCAAAAGACACATTAGGGCTTATTTTCCAGTTAGGGCATATATTTGGGGAAATACAGTACTAAACATGTGGCTGACGATCTTAACTGGAGCTTATTTTGGGGGTGGGGCTTATATTACGAGCATCCTGAAAAATCATGCTAGAGCTTATTTTCCGGATGGGTCTTATTTTGGGGAAAACACGGTAGCTACAGCAGTAGTTACAGCTACGGCTACAGCTACAGCAGTAGGCATGATGGCCCCACACTAAAAGAAGGTGCTAGAAGCAAGAGAAGCACAAAGCTCTTTAGGTTAGCATTGTCACTAGGCACTCCCATGCAGAAGTTAAGAAATCTGCCCAGAGACAGAGCAGAGTCCATCAAAGGTCAATATGTATTATGAAATAAATGTCTTAAATTAATTAAAATTGCTGATGTAATCTGACGAGATCTGTAAGATACATAAACCTAATGTGAAGGCATGCCAGGGAACACTTGCTTTGAGTCTGCAGTCCCAAGCATGAGCAATTTGGTCTAGTACAGAAAAAGTTCTAAACTCATTCCCACCCACCACTGTATGATTTTTGGCTACTTGCACAAAGAGAAAGTCTTGGTTTAGGCCAACAGTCTGCAATGTATCGTCAAACCCTGGTTGATCTTTATGATCATGAAGTAAACCAACCTGAAAATGGCAACAGAGCTGAGTACAGAATTCTTAGATCATTTAATGATGAATTTTAGTTTTCCAAGAAGTTGCAGCACAAGCATTAGTTATTGAAACTTTCAAGGCAATATCTTAATCAAGACACGCAATGACAGATCTCTAATAACTTTCAACAATAATGGCTAGAGCACACTGAAAGAGGATAGGAAGGCATAGAATGAAGAACCAGAATGTAACATCTATAATGGAAGTTTCTTTTGAATCTAAGTATATGCTATAATTCTGAAAATTTAAAATTACAGTTAATTCAACAAAATGTCATTTCATGTCTTTTGAACACATTTATACATTTTTTCAAGAAAAAGGTAACATTGCTTCATGGGATAATATGGTCTAATAGCGGGTCATTTTTAACATAAATTATATCATACTTTAGTTTCATTCTGGAAGAGTCATTGGCTTTTATATAATCTCATGTTCTTTTTACATACCAATGATTCAAACACCATGGTAATAGCAGGACAAGAAAAATGAATAATGCATACTTTTATAATTACACACAGACAAAAATCACACTATATTGAGAATTGGAAGAATACCAATTCTCCATCTATTAAGCAGTTGGGTTTGGCGAGATTATCTCTCATTCTATATTCATACAAATATTTAATGACCAGGAGTGCTGATCCAAGGCCTACTTAGAAATTAGGGCTGTAAATACTAATCTATGTTTACTTTCCTATTTTTAAACCAACTGACCTAATGTAAAGAGTGTGATAATATAACTGCATGAAAAGGCATAAAGATACATGTGGGCCTACTTTTGTTTTGTACATGAGATTTCAGTTAATCAGTGGAACATATGTGTCTCTCTCTTTTCTCTTTTTACACATGCAATAAATTAAAATTAAAAGCAAATAAATAAAAGGCTTGCATTGTATTTACAGCAGACAAAGATACTATGATACAATCCCATTGGCTGGTTGACCCCACCTGCACTGGCAGAACATCGGTCAAGGAATTTTGATAGAAGAAGAGGCTTTTATGCCATGGTTCCCACCCTTTGGAACATCTTGCCGTTGGAGGTGAGATCTGCCCCCAACCTCTTGGCTTTCCAGAAAGGCTCCAAAACCTGGCTCTGCCAACTGACTTGGGGCCCTGATGGAGCACTTTAAGCAGGAGTGGCTGGTGGAATAAGAGAGAAGATTCCACTCTATACACTCATCGACTTGGTCCCTGGTTTTAACTCCTGTTAATTTGAATGTTTTTAATGATTTTATACTATTGTTTTTATCATATTGTAAGTTGTTTAGAATTGCTTTGGATAGTGAGATGAGGGGCATATAAATGTAATAAATAAATAAAGGGAAAACAGACTACATCTTTTCCCCCTCACTCTGTAGGGGAAACCTATGCAGGCACAATGGAATGGGATAGGATGGGATGGGATGGGATGGGATAGAATAGAATAGAACAGAATAGAATAGAATAGAATAGAATAGAATAGAATAGAATAGAATAGAATAGAATAGAATAGAATATGTTCTTTATTAGTATGTGATTGGACACACAAGGAATTTGTCTCTGGTGCAAAAGCTCTCAGTGTACATATACAAGGAACAAAGTGATAAATCATAAGATACAACCAACAAAGTGATAGTCATAAGACACCAATAGGAGTAAATAGGAGTAATTTGTACAGCTTTTTCAAAGGATTCTCTTTGCAAAGGATAGCTATGAAAGGACATATGCCTGCCTTGCTCAAATAGCAGAGGCAGTTGTTTGCAAAGAAAGGGCAAGGAGTACCATGGGCAAGACAGTACTGAGCTGAACAAGATCTAAGTGTCACTAGGACTCACCCCTCTCTACACATGTCTCATAGCAAGGCAGAGGAAGGCACAACTTTCCAATGCCACAGTCAGAGATTTTTGCTAAGGCTATTACTTGACAACCTTTTAAACGGAGGTGGCAAATACAAATTCCACTTAACAAAGAAGAATCAGAGTGGTTAGTCTTTGGGCAGAAGATCATTGCAAAATACTAGGCCTGCAGGTAGACTGGGAAATTAAAAAGGCAGACCGAAAGAAAGAGGAGATAAGCCACCTCTGTGACATTGCCAAGCAAATGGCATGGATATTGTATTTCCATGAAGCTGTTGGTAGTCAAGTTTGATTAAAATATACTTTAGTTACCATGTTAAGTTTCTTATGTTTATGGAGCATAAGCATTACAGAGTGTCCTACTATTGTAGCCCTCTCCATTCCCCACAGAAGGAAGGTATTAAATAAGTCTTCCCAAAGTCTTCGAAGATACTATATTTTCAGAAAGAACTTATTCTCTCCTCTTCCATCTATTTTTCAGAACACTAGTGTTTATCATAAAATACAATGATATGCCAATAGGCTTAACAACTCTGCAAATGTTCCCTTTCACAATGTGTAACAAGCCTATGGAATGCACTGCTATAAAATATCATGATTATTGTTAGTTTGGATGGTCTTTACAAGGAAAGTTTTAAAAATGTATGGAGGACAAATGCAGCAAGGGCTTTTATCCAGGAAAGCTGAGAATGGAACATCTATTTTGAAAGGTCATATATTTTCGCCTATCACATAAGCTAGATAAAATAATAGAAAATGACTATTTGCCATCATGCCTGGTTTATAAGCTTCCAATTGGCTTCTGGATGGCTAGAGAAGCAGACAGGCTCCTTGCTTTGATTTAGAGTTGATCTGAGACCAGAAAAAGACAGCAAATGGAGGGGATCACACAAAGAGTCAATTTGTCATGGAACATAGCCTGTAATATCACACTGAAAGTGAGGCTGTTTTGACAACAAGCTTTCCCCTCATCTAGAAGTATCAATTTGCTCATTCCCCCCCCCTTTTTTTTTTTGACCTAGTGAAAATGACCATTTCCCAGAACCTCAAATCTGAATGTAAACTAATGATTATGAGAAAGTAGCATTAAATACACAATAAGAAAACATACAAGAGAGAACATTGTGCTTAATAATAACTACTCTGGTTTCTCCAAAGAGAAATTCTGCCTATCCTGACTTTCCAGAGCTCCGTAATATTATCATCAAGCTTTTGGGTAAGAACACCACGACTCCTGGCTTTTGGATCTCTTCCAAAGTGCAGCATAAGACACTGATGACAATAGGGCTCAGATTTATCCATCAAGATATCCCGTCCTATAATCGGAGTCCTCCAAATCAGAGAGCATTGCCCTACTATTGTCCTTCATAGAAAAACAGCTGGCAAAACCTTAATTTCCATAGTCTTATAGACTACGGATTATCATTTCCTGCACAAGTTTGATGTGAGCTCTCCTTTGCTGCTGAGATAGTGTCCTATAATAGGAAAGTTTGGGCAAGGAACTCATTTTCCTGCTTCCATTTTCTTGGGCTGAATTGTCTTTTACAGAAGAATGGAGTAGTTGTTATTGTTGTTGTTGTTGTTGTTGTTGTTGTTCCTTCTATCAGCTTTGCCTATTTCATTTCATTGTTCTGATTAATGGACTGTGAGAATATCCTTGAGTAAGAGGAGAAAGAGCAGCAGCAAAGGCAATGGTCACATAAGAGAACCACAGTCTAAAGCAGGAATGTAATTTGAGTAAGCATCTCAGATTGAACTGTCCCTAGTTTTCTTTAAATAAAAAGCAGGAAGAGGAGAGAGGTCCATTCAGTATTGCAAGATTCTGTTACTGTAACCCTATAATAAAAGTAATTTTAGTATTCATGACTTTAGTGTTCATGTCCAGTCTGCCTTGAAGGGTTGACAAAGTTGAGAGAGTGGAATTTCCTTCTCTAGTTTTTCCTAGAGGATATTATGGGTTTTCCCTATTGACCTCCTGTGAATGCAGAATAAAAGAGGAAATGATGGTAAAGAATATTATTTGGATTCTAAAAATGTTCTTGACAATGTCATCAAAGTACATGAATATCAGTCATGGGCGAAGACTCTCACAATTATTTGAAGAATAGACAATTCTCACAAAGCAAGAATAGATAATTCTCACAAAGGAAGTGGGATCCTTCAGAAAGTGGGGAATTGATATTTTTTTAATTTGTTCATTAAATGTCCTAAACGATCAAATGTTCACATTATGGATTACGCCAAGTTATTTAGGGTCCTTAACCATTAAGATGGATTGGGAAGAGCTTCAAAAATTATTTTCAAACTAAGAAGCAGACTCTCACAACTCTGGGATAGGCCAGGTCAGGAAACAGACACAAGAAATACTGTAACTCTGCTTTATCAATATAGGCTGTAACAAAATCAATCTTGAAAGCCTGACAGCATTTCTCTTCTCTCCCTCTCATAGGAAAGAGAGTCAAAATGAGGCAGTCTTGAGATTCATTCTCATAGTTTCCTGTTTTCCTGAGCTAAGCTCGTGTTTTATTAATGGTTGCCATATATTTTCTTCAAGACCATATCTATACTCTTCTACACTGGCTCCAAACAGCAGTTCAACATAAATAAGTACAAAGCAGTGTTCCATTACCAATCATTATTTTGCATTCATTCAAAATAGGCTTTTTAATCATTTGGAAGTATTTTGAAATAATTGTCTCAAACTGGAAATAAGGCACTTTGAATTCAAAATGGTTTAAATTCAAGATGAGGTGTCCAACCAAATAGCAATAGCAAATAGACTTATATACCACTTCATATTGCTTTAAAGCCCTTTCTATGTGGTTTACAGACTGAGCATACTGGCCCTAACAATCTGGGTCCTCATTTTACCAACCTCGGAATGATGGAAGGCTAAGTCAACCTTGAGCCGGTCAGAATCGAACTCCTGGCTGTGGGAATGAAGAGTTAACCTGCAATACTGCATTCTAACCACTGCGCCACCACAGCTCATATACACAGTAATACACTGGGGTAGAGGAGAAAATGCCAGTATTATGTAGGATGCATAAGCTGGACAGAAAGCAAATGTGCATCTGTGCGGCAGCTATTAAAAATGAACATTTTTATGAATGTTAGATTCAGTCAGTGTATTCTATACACCATATGTTTTGTTAATACCAAAACCGAAATTTTGTGCATGATGTACTGATTAAAATAGCAAGACGACCAACGAATTCCAGTTCATCATCAATTATAGAAGCTCAATGGATGACTCCTGGCCATCCAGCACCACTCAGCCTAAAATACCTCACAGCATTGTATTATGGAGAAATTGGAGGAAGGGAATGCTAAGAATGCTGCCACAGCACCTGGAGGAAATGTGAAATATGGATCTAATGGAAGGATGAATGAAACTAATTAAAATTTAAAGTTGCATTAGCTGCCTTTTAATAGTATACATTTTTTTTGAGTTAGGATTCAGAGACAGCAAGACTCTGCACTTGCAGTTTCCACCGAATTCAGAAAAAAAGCAAATTGACAAAGGAAGGCACTTGCTAAACTGACCAAACATCTGTCAAACTTAGCATCTTCTTTCTAGCCATGGCTACCCAGGTGATTATGAGAAATGTGCAAGCACCGAATGAGGAAAACAACTTTTAATGGCTTTCATTCACAGCATTTAGAATTCAGAAGTTCTTAGCCTCTAGACACTGAACCCTGCACTCTCTGGACACTGGACAATTTAACTAACAGCAGTGGTGGGATTCAGCTGGTTCACACCAATTCAGCAGAACCAGTAGCTAATTTTTTTGTTGCCCAGGACCAGAACGGACTTCCGGAAGCGGGATCCACACAGAGAACCGGTTGTTCACATATTTGAATCCCACCACTTACTAACAGGGTCAGCAATCCGTGATCAGCACCATCCCTACAAACTCTTTCCTTACTGAGGGTCAAAGCTCTAAAGAGTAGTATGCCCAACTTTACTCCTTCTTATACTTATTTGGTAAAGATATTCATACGCTGTACTTAAGGAATCATTCTCAGCTTCCTTCTCTTCAAACATTTGTGCCAGTCATGCACAGAAAAACCAACCCTCCCCACAGTTCAGACATATTGGGTAATTTTTTTTTCTATTTTCCCCCAAAAAACCTTCAGCTAAAAGGACTGCTCATTAGTCACTGCTGCCAAAGATGGTAATATAATATGTGTCAATTACTCACAACTTTCCCAACAGAATCTAGAAGAGTATGAATACAAGTGTTTTATAAAAAAAATCCTGTTGTTGATTTTTTTGTTCATATTCTATTCCTGTTAGCTGCTAGCTGGGTTATCACAAAACAATGGAAAATATTTTTTAAAAGAACACCTTTCAAAAGAACACCTAAACAATAGTATTTAAAGCGAGGATGTTGAAAATTTAACAAACAACCACAAAAAGAGCTGTGAAAAATTTAAAACAAAGGATATAGTTATGCAAACTTGATAATTTTTATTTGTTATATTAACAATATTCCCTAATAGATTTTCTTTGCATAAACCAATTCGTTTATTCATTTATCAGCATTGTGCAGCAATCTAGAAGCAGCTTTTACTGCTAAAACTACAGACGTGTCCAATGAAATAAAAGACATCCATCTCTGCAATAGGCTACTGAAATGCAAAATAAAAAAATTATCTCAAGATTATTTTTAGGTGGGTTTTACACTTGCAGTAACTCTCAAAAGCTAACTCATAGTAACTTTCCTTCAGTAATAAGCTTAGTTATGTTCTGTTAATATAAAAAAAACAGCTTCTGTGGCTTCTTTCTGGAGAAAACTTTATGAGAATTACAAATACATTTCAAAATAGAGGCATAAAGTAAGATAATAGGTCTATCATTTCTTCTGTAAAAATGGGAAAAATTCTTAGTCTATTTTTAAAAAAAAAAAAAGATGCCCAATTTTATGTGATAAGTCATTGAATCAGAAAAGGAAGACAAAGCAATTGGAAATTTGACAGCATAAATGAGAATTTTGTCAATTATTTAAAAAATGTATCTGCAAAGGAGAAATGCCTCAACATAGATGAAGTATACAACTACAGCTGCTTGTTCCGTGTTATGATAAGATGCTGTGACATAACCATGTGATAGTGTGATACTTGCAAAAAGTAAAAGCAACTGGCAGATTAATGTAAAATCTTGATCCATCATCCCCTCAGAGAAATGTGCCATAGAGAATTAAAAAGACATTGGAAAAACAAGGATTGAAACTGAAGGTATGCAGCTACTTCTGCCTCAATTTCACCTTGGAGCATGAACAGCAAGTTTTTGTGTTTCATTTTCTTGCCTCACAGCATCCTTTTGCAAGACAATTCATTTAAGTACCTGCCATCTGTATTTATTACTCTAGAATTTCCAAGCAAATACTTTATGTGGCGTTATATAATTGAAGAAAAAACGATTACCAAGCATCTCTGAGTGATAGATTTCCACATGAGCTTTTCTCTAAATGGCATTAACTTTCAGTTCTGCCTCCAATTTTAGAAATGCAATGGACTTTTGTTGCCATTCCTACTCATCATTCACTTTCAAGGAAAGCTCATCATCTACTGTTAATATTCCATTAACTTATCATCCAATAGATACAATTTTCATTTTAATCCTGGGCAGCTTTCTCTCTCTTTCTGAAAAAAAAGTACCCATCAGGATAAGCCTCTCTAACTATTAGCTTTGCCAAAGCCTGATAGAAAACGTGAGGGTGAGCACACTTGTCTCCTGTGATACATTTCTTAGCTCATGATCCATAACAGGGTCTTACATTCTGAGATGAAATTTCTGGCTAGAAATAGCAGATCTCCTAAACAGCATATGACCGGAGATTGCTAATTAAGAGAAGAGGTAGTTGGGTGCTTCAAACAAATCCTTCCCAAATCTTGTGCTTTCCAGCTGTGCTGGGACTATAACTCCCAGAATTTGCAGTTTGCAAATCCCAGTTCATTTGGAGGGCATCAAGTTGAAAAACACTGCTTCTATCTGACACATGTTAAACTTGGATAAGGCAATACAAATGCTCTTGGAAGCTAACTCTGTAGTTTATAGTATCACTACGTGAAAAACAAAGGTCAACAGAAAAATGTATTATCAGTTATGGCAAGAATTGTTTTGAAGCTGACTGTGTGTATGCATAGGACAGTTAACTGACTAAGGCATCTGATTCAGAAGCACAAATAGGACAACTATTGTCCACTTAGAAGCAAATGGAGATATCTTCAAATATCTCGGGCAAAAAATGCTGCCACAAGAAAATATTTTTCATGCATTTGCGTGAAATGTTTTTATCTATGAAGTGCTGGAAGGTGACCTTATGTAACAGCAACAGCTAAATAGTCAGACAAGGAATCCAACTTCTAGACCTAAATATTAAAGATTACTACACAGAATAAGTTCAGACAAGAACAAACTTAACAGTACTTTGCATATTACATCAGAATGTTATTTGAAATAGCTCTTATGAAACTGAAGGCATATAGGTTTCTAAAGAAGATGTTGAGATGCTGCACTTCAATCAGAATAGAGCAGGAAGGGATCTTGGAGGTCTTCTAGTCCAACCCCCTGCTCAGGCAGGAGGGCCTATACCATTTCAGACAGGTAGCTGTCCAGTCTTTTCATAAAAAACCTCCAGCGATGAAGCACCTACAACTTCTGAAGGCAAGCTGTTCCACTAGTTAATTGTTCTCACTGTTAAGAAGTTTCTTCTGGATTCATATTAAAACAAACAATGAAGTACAGTAATTTAGATAAAACTCAATATTTTCCCAAATGAAGCACTGCAATTAAGCCAAGTGACCTTATGCACATGAAGTAGTTAAGTAAGGTCCCATTTCTTTTTTGAATCCATCATGCCCAAAGCAAACATAGCTCAGTTCTCATTGGTGAAAATGTCATTTCTGAATACAGGTAATCCTCAACTTACAGCCATTTGTTTATGACCATTTGAATTTACAATGGCACTGAAAAAAGCAACTTATTACCATTTTTCACACTGATGACCATTGTAGCATCTCCATGTTCGCATGATCAAAATTCAGATGCTTGGCAACTGGTTCATAGTTATGATGGTTGCAATGTCCCGAGGTCATGTGATCTCCTTTTGCCACCTTCTAACAAACAAAGTCAATGGGGAAGCCAGATTCATGTAACAATCATGTTACTACCTTAACAACTGCAGTGATTCACTTAACAACTGTGGCAAGAAAGGTCATAAGATGGCGCAAAACTCACTTAACGACTGTTAGCAATGGAAATTTTGGGCTCAGTTTTGATCATAAGTTTAGGACTACCTATATTCTTGGCTTCCCGTTAAAACACATAAGTGAAACAAAAGCTTTCCTAAATGATACATCAATGTGAAACCCACAATGTGGAATTATATTATTTTTCTTAATATAGTATTACTTTCACAAATCTGTTTATAGAAATATAAGAAGCATATTCGATTGATGTACAATAGAAGACTGAGAGGTGTGATTTTATTGATTGCCACCAAGTCAATGCCAGGTCTTATTGACCCCAGAGGTAGTCCTCTCTCCAGGATGATCAGTTTCCAACCTCATTCTTCAGAATTTCCAGCAGTACCCATTGATCTATAATTGAGTCTATTCACTTTGCAGCTGGTTGTCCTCTCTTTCTCTTTCCTAGCATTATACACTTCTCTATAGAGTTAGGTTTTCGCATAATGTGTCCAAAATATAATAATATGGCTTGGTCATTTGTATCTTGAGTGAGAACTTTAAATTCATTGTTTATTTATGTAGCTATCCATGGTATTCTCAAAGGTTTTCTCCAATATCACAGTTCAAAACTGTCAACATTCTTTTTATCTTGGTTTTTCAAAGTCCAATTTTCTTATCCATAGATTGTCAAAGGGAAAACCACTGCCTGTACAATCCTGACTTTATAGGCATAGACCACCACAGCATCTGAGTATCTTTTTCAAGTCCTCCATTGCTACCCTACCAAATGCTAGTCTGCAACAAATTTCTTGACTGCTCGTTCCTTTACTATTGATAGTTGATCTTAAAAGGCAGAAGCTGCCCATCACATCAACATCTACACTATCATTTCTAAGTCTGGTAAATTATACCTGTTGTCATGAGTTTGACTTTCTTTATATTTAATCCTAGTTCCATTTTTTTTTACAATTTCTTTATTTCCATTACCAGAACTTATAGATCAACTGTATTTTTACCTATTACAGTGATGACATTGGCAGGTATTTGAAGTTTTTCTTTAACTTTAACTGGCTCATATTTCAATCCAGCTTCCCTTAATATATATTCAGCACACAGAATAAATAAGGAGAAATTATACAGCCTAACTCATTCCTTTGCCAATATGTTTCACCATATTCCATCCAGATGGTGGCTTTCCATCCTGTGCATAGGACAATGATGTGTTTTGAGATTGCCATTTTCCTAAAAACTTTGCACAATTTGGCATGGCTGAGCCTTTCTATGATCAATGGAGCACACATTGACTTCTTCTCAGCATTTAGTTTCAGTATACATCAGCAATAATATCTCTTATTTCCCCAGCTTTTTCTAAAACTAGACAGAACATCTTGCATCTCCCTTTCCATGTATCTGACTAAACTATATTACAGATCAGAGATTGATCCTCCTCCTCCTCCTTCTTCCCCCCTTGCATATTCTACTAAGCCTCTTTGGGGGGAGGGCTGTAGTTATGTAGTTAACCTATTCCAATTTCTTGGCTACTGCAGCTTTCTCCAGATTTGCCAGCAAGACTTTGTTAAACACTTTGCCAGTTCAGCTTCTGTTGCTTGCCATATATCTGTATCCACCAAGTCCTATACAGCATTCAGACTTAGCAATGACTAGAGTGCTGATTTAAACTTCATCTGCTAGCACTAAAGTTCTTGGAAATACAGAATAACTTAGATATTGATATCTCCACTCTGCAGAATGTCAGAATGTCTCCTTCCATTTTGGTTTAATTTTCTTTGAATCAATTACTACATACATGCACTGACTTTCTTTAGCACACTAATTTGAGGTTGGAATCTCTTCAGAGATCTTCAAGAAGACTTCGCTTGTTTTTCCATGTCCTGTTTTCCTCTTCAATGTCGTTACAGATTTTGTTGCTCCTTATTTCTTATATGAACTCTCTGAAATCCTGTGATATGTTCCTTCCTAAGATTTCAGTCTTTCTTGAACTTGGATTTTTTTTTCTTCACAAATTCTTCTGTTTGTTCTGACTCCAGTTTGGTTTCTTATCTTTCTTGGTATTTGGAGTCCCTGTTCACATTCATTCCTAACTTCTATGATTTCATTCCTTACTTCCTCTGGTTCCCTGTTAATGAGGTTTAGGACTTCAAAGTGATTACTGATGCTCTTTCTGAAAATGGTGATTATTGAAGAACAGGTAGTACGTTACTATTTCATACCCAATACAGGCTACGTTCAGTGCAGGGAAGAAGAGCACACTGCAGGAAGATACAAAAGGAAACTCTTACCAGAGGTCCAGCAACTTTGCTGTTTCCAAAGAATAACAATTTACTTAATACTTAAATTGTATGGTTTTTAAAATATATTATTTATAATAATAATATTAGTCTTGGGGTGCACCCATCATAAAGCCTTCAGAAGTGAAGATCTCTGTTTCTCTAGTTACAAAAAAGTGCAAAGATGTGTAAAGTCAGAGTTAGTTACACAGGTGTTTCTTATCCACCTTGTTTCATCCTTGCCGAGACTCCTATGGATGAACTTGTAATTTACTTATAGTTGCATATGAAAGTTTAGGCAATCCTGGTCAAACAGCATGTTTCATACAATTTATATGTATGAACAAACTGAACAAAAGTTAAACCAACTTTTATATGTTACAAAGTTATAGACAGCATTTTTCTCTAAATCTGAGTGCATATCTACCATTTACATGAAGTTGTTTAGAAATTCAGAATAAAAACAATGAATACAGCAAATTAATATATTTACATACCATTTTAGTTAGATTTTGTGACACCTTCTTTTGGCAGAAACAACAGCTTCCAAACCTTTTCTCCAGCCTGTTAAGACCCTTTCTATTCTTTCTTTCAATATTTTTTCCATTCCTCCTTGCAGAATTCTTTTAGTTCAAAAATATTTTAAGGTCTCCCAGCATACTCTGCGTGTTTGAGGTCCTCCATAATTTTTCAATACCCTTGCTTATAATTTGTAAATTCATTTTCAAACTTTTCAGTAATTTGACAGACCTATACAGTACCATAAATACTGTATGTATACATCTTTAGAAATGTGTATATTATAATGATTTCCTAACCCCCCAAAAAAATTTACTGCTGTTCTTTGTTACATCCTTTTTTCACTTTTTATTAACCTTGTTGCAATTTGATAAAATTAGTAAACTTGTCATGTTCACAATATTCTGAATTCATTTTGTTATGAATCATTACAATAAGGAGAAGTATTTAGCATTTCAAATGCAACAAAACACTGCTAATTGTCATATTTATCTGTGATGAAATCATTTAGGGATCCTAATAAGGTGTTTAGGTAGTTCTCTAGTTATCTCTAATTGTAGTATCTGTCTAATTGCCTGGATGATTATGTCTTTCTAAAAAAGTCGGCCACATGTGGAGATAATCTTTTGCCTGTTTACAACATCTCCAACAACTAGATAATATAGCGGAAGTGAATATTCCCAAGATTCTCTAAGGAATTAGCTATATATTGGCTATAGTTCAGTGGAATGATTTCAGTCAGTTTAAGTATGCTGATTAGTCTTGTGTTATAGTTTACTTTAAATGAACTATTTGTTTAAACACTGTTACAACTGGAAATCATAGAATTTTTTAGAATTTAAATGAAGTTATTTTTTAAATAATTTTAATATTTTTAAACAGTTTGAATATTCTGTTCATTATATGTATGCAAGGCAAATGCTTTTGTCACAAGTTAGAATTTCTTTCTCCTAACAGAGAGGATGCATGGACAGTGTGATAAAAACCTATAAGAAAAACCTTAACTAACTTCTGAGAGAATTTCAGATTATAAGGGAAAAAAATCATTCCTGATCATGCCAATTTCACTGAACGTAATAATTTGCGCCAGGCCCAATTATGCAAAACTCTTAAATTTGTGTTTTACTTTGGGCATACAGATTGAAATAATTGAAAAATCATTCATGTGCTTAGTAAAAAGAATATGCTCAGTGCTTCGCAGAAATGGCAATAGACAGTTGAATGACAATCCTCTAGTTATCACTCTGTAATTACCGTATTGTCTAATAGCCTAGATTACTTTTACTTTCCAAAATGTCTCAGGTGAGCACGTTACCCACTGGAGAGATTTTAAGAAATACCAATATTTTGCAAATGAGGTATGAAACATACGACATTTGAGCAAGGTTTTCTAGGTCTGAAGATGTAGGTAAAAGATAAAACCATAATTCCTCCTTTACCCTGTGGATATGAATAGAAAAAAATCTGGGATACATGCAACACCCACACTAAAACTGCCAATGCTTTGTTGGTCATTCCAGATAGTATTTCAAACCCTAAGGGAAAATTCTTTGGTGGCACAACAGAGTATCACGAGAAACAGTGGCTGGGGGTGGAGATAAATCTCTTTCTTCACCTCGTCCTCTTCCTCACTATCAATAGAAATGCTGAGGGCAAGATTCTTAATTCTATCTTCACAAAGCCCTAGAGAATGGCTACTCCTAAACGAAGAAAGTAATATCATGTGTCAGTGGAGTTTTTCATAACATAAATGGTTGCTATGGCTGCACTATCTTCAGATGATCAATAAAAACATAAACCTTTAAGCACCACATCTACTGAACTGTCGTCAGCCACAATGAAGTATAGCCATATTTTAGAGCAAGTGATCAGTCTGCTCTTTTGCCTTAATGTGATATAACTTGGTGCTAGTAGAAAACCTTCATATGATTCACTCTTTTGAGGACTGAATACATTCATGCATTACACCCCATCGCACATTACATACAACCCCTTTACACACAAAGCGAAATTTATGCTGGTCCCTTCCTACAAGACAAAGATGACCACAAAGACTAAATAAAAATGTACATTTTGTAAATAAACCCTGATGACAGAAGATCTCTCATTCAAAGAGAAGAGCAATTTGGGAAATCCTAAAGGACAGAATTCTGGGTCATGTAATTACAGATTCATTTAAAAAGGAGTTGATTATAGTAGAAGTAGTCATCAACTTAAGATCATAATTAAGCCAAGAATTATGATCATAAGTCATACTGAAATAGTAGTAGTAGTAGTAGTAGTAGTAGTAGTAGTAGTAGTAGTAGTAATAATAATAATAATAATAATAATAATAATAATAATAATAATAAGAAGAAGAAGAAGAAGAAGAAGAAGAAGAAGAACAAGAAGAAGAAGAAGAAGAAGAAGAAGAAGAAGAAGAAGAAGAAGAAGAAGAAGAAGAAGAAGAAGAAGAAGAAGAAGAAGAAGAAGAAGAAGAAGAAGAAGAAGAAGAAGAAGAAGAAGAAGAAGTTGTTGTTGTGAGAGACTGGTCCTTAAGTAGCTCATCCTATGTTTGTGCCCAATTTTATGACCATTTGTGAGGTGGCTGTTAAATGAATGCCATGTTCATTAAGTGAATCCAATGTCCTCAATGGGGGGTTGTTTTTTTTTGCTGGAAACAGAAGTAAATGCTGATTTCCAACAAAAAGCATCATAAATCATAGTCACATGACCATGGGACACACTACAAAAATCTGTTAACGCGGGCCAGTTGCCAAGCACTTAAACTGTGATCACATAACCACAGGGAAGACCTGGCATTTGGAAGTTGGAATCCAGGTTGTAAATAGTCCTGCAGAGCTCTGTCATAACTTTGGTCACTACACAACAGGTCATAAGTCAAAAACTACCTGGACTTGCATTCTAATATAACTATACAGACTCTCAGTAAACCCAAACTAAATCTCATGTGTATCTGCAGGTCTTCCAGCAGTCTTTATGTGCATTTTTCAGCAATCTCTATATGTGGTCCATCATGTGCAGTCAGTCATTCAACCCTGATAAGACACCAAAGAGAGAGAAACATCCTGTAGAGAAATGTCTAAGAACTGGCCTAGGTTGATGATAAATGTCTCACTCTATCAAGACTAGGAACATTCTGTGTTAAGCTCACCCCAGCACCTTACTCTCCACAATGATTACTCACAAATCACTATGTCTTCTGTAGGACTGGAAATTTCTTCTTACTCTAATTACCAAAATTTTACTGGATTTTGTTTTGTTTTGTCTCAGTATTAAGTAAATAAATATGTAGTTGCAGTCCTCAGCATACAACATTTTTTAATGACTGTTTGAAGTTACAACAGCGCTGACTGTTGCAGCATCCCCAGGGTCACGTGGTCAAAATTTGGATGCTTGGCAACTAGCTCATATTTATGATGGTTGCAGTGTCCTGGGGTCATGTGATCAGCTTTTGCGACCTTCTGACAAACAGAGTCAAAGGGGAAGCTTGATTCACTTACCAACCGTGTTACTAACTTAACAACTGCAGTGATTCACTTAACAACATTTAATAATTGTGGCAAGAAAGCTCATAAATTCAGGCAAAACTCACTCAATAACTGTCTTGCTTAGCAACAGAAATTTTGGGCTCGGTTTTGGTTGTAAGTCGAGAACTAACTGTAATTTCTTTCCTCCACTTGCAATCTTATCTTAAGTATTAGGAAGCAAAAAAAAACCCAACACTATTTTGTATTTTACTTGGGGGAGGAGAGATTATCTCAATCTTGCCCAACTTCACACCCTCAGAAAGAAATAAACAGACAAAACCCACCACAAAAAAAGTTTTATCATAGCTACGTGCATGAAAAGTAAGAGAATGCCGGGTCTCCAATATGATGCTACAGCCTGAAATGTTATTTTCCTCTGTTGTTCCACCAAATATTTTTGGCACTTATCTGCTACCTTATACCATGCACTAGATATTTCTCATACCCAATTTAGAATCTGTTCCTCAGCCAGTCTCTCACTTTCTATTCTAACACATACTGAAAATATTTCTGGAAAGTATTTCTCCAGAAATTCTCTTGCTTAAAAATATTTTGAGTCGCCTTAGTAATTATACCATGCTTCCAACAGAATGAGAACTGTTTGGGGATCTCCCACAGTGGAAAAACATACACACAGCTCTCCCAAGGAAGACTGATTATCTGAAAGCATTCCCGAAACCAAGTTAGTAGTCAGAATACGTATCTAAAATAGGCCTCCACAAGGGCAAAAATGACACCGCCTCTAAAGAATAAAGACCAAAGGAGAAAAACAAAACAAAACAAAACAATCAAACTGTTTAGTTCAGACTTGGTCCTTTGCTTTATCATTATTATTATTTTTAACATGATGGCATGAGGTAGAACCTACTCAGCATAAACAACATCATCTCACAATACCTTGCTGGGAGTGCAAGAGCAGGACTGGCCCTTCCCAAACGATTAATGAAGCTGTGGGGAGACTCATCGCCGACCTAGGCAGTATTCGCCCTCCTGCCTTCTGCAGCACAGCTCCCTTATTCAGTCCTGTACAGTTTGAGTGCTGAGTCCTGATTCATGGTTTCAGGCTCCAATCAGGAATGCAGCCATTGAAAACTCAGAACTATTTTTACTCTTGACCAGCCACAGCCTCTGTGTTCCATAAAGACTTCTAAAGATAAAACCATCCTCAGCTAGTTAAGAGGGAGGAGAAAGAGAGAGAGAATGTATGCACGTGTGAATTATGGATTCCCCGGCATTTGTTAAGCTTCTAAACCATGGAGTTGTTCAGAGGAAAAGTTGTAATTAATCTAAAGTCAGATATTTGATTCCTATTCATGTATTTCTAGCTATAGAGATCATCCTAGGACTAGATGGCAAACAAGACATTTATTTCCTTTACCCTTCTGTTCATTTGGGATAAGTTTTTTTTTCCAAAACGTGTCATGTCCTGTACATGTGCAAATGACATTCAACTTTCTTCTAGTGATATGTGCAAAATAAATACATAAATAAAGAAATGTTTGCCTCCTCTTTTTGGAGGAAAACATATAGCCCAGGAGTCCCCAACCCCCAGCCGGTGGACCAGTAGCGGGCCGTGACCTGTTGGGAACTGGGCCGTGCAAGGGCCGTGCAAGTGCGTTGAAGCTCCATTTGCGCAAGCCTGCACATGAAGCATCCCGTCCCCTCCCCCACTGCTGCTGCTGCCAGGCTGGAGAGCCAGAAAGGTTGGGGACCACTGATATAGCCTACAATATGAAGCAGCAACCATAAGAGAAAAGAGATATAATATTGGCACATTACAGCCTGGTTCAGATATGCTCTAAGACAGTGAGGGCGAACTTTTTAGAGACCGAGTGTCCAAACTGCAACCCAAAACCCACTTACTGTATGTATCATCGGGTGCCGGGTGGGCGTGGCCCATTGAGTGGGTGTGGCCAATTTGGTGGGCATGGCCCATTGGGTGGGCGTGGATGTGATAGTAACAGCAGACTGGGTGGGACTAAAACGTTTAATCAATCAATTCCAACTTTGCCAGATCTTTTTTTTTCCCCCGCAAGAAGTTGAAATTGATTGATTGAACCTTTTTTTTTTTGCACATGGCAGCAGAGGCCTAAAGTGAAAAGTTTTTATAAAACGCAGCTGAAGGCCTAGGACTGGGGCGATGGCGCGCGTGCCCACAGAGAGGGCTCTGCGTGCCACCTGTGGCACGCGTGCCATAGGTTCGCCACCACGGCTCTAAGAAATCAACTGAGAAGAAACTTCGCACACTTACATTCAGAACTAACCTTTTCTATATATACTGCAGTTTCTCTTTTCCAAATTCCTGTTTTTATCTGTCTGTCTCATGTTGTGATTTCCCCACAACTCAAGTGATGTCACCTTCCCCAAGCTCTGACTGTTGTATCCTTCTTAAATATCAACCAAGAAATAACTGGCCGCTTTGTATTATACAAAATAAAATCAAGCAATATATTCAGAGCCAATAATTTTCTATCAACAAGGATGCTACGGTGCCTGTCGATGACACACCCATAAGTGCAAAGGGCAAGAAACAAAACTATCTCCTAAAAACTCATAGGCATTTGTAAAAGGATAATATAGTCATGAGTTCTTAGATACATGGATTCTGCACAGCAGAGTGGATTCAAAGCTGGGGATGATAACAAATTCCTACAGGCATTGGATTTTGCATCTAGTTTTTTGTGTTGTTTTTTTAAATAGTTTCCATAGAGATCCCAAGTATCATAAACCCTGAACTGATTCACAAGATAGTTTGCTTTCTGGATATACAATGTTCAGGAACGGCTGCTGGAATTGGGTATGTCTAGTTTAATGAAGAGAAGGACGAGGGGGGGGGGACATGATAGCAGTGTTCCAATATCTCAGGGGCTGCCATAAAGAAGAGGGAGTCAAGCTATTCTCCAAAGCGCCTGAAGGCAGGACAAGAAGCAACGGATGGAAACTAATCAAGGAGAGAAGCAATCTAGAACTAAGGAGAAACTTCCTGACAGTGAGAACAATTAACCAGTGGAACAACCTGCCTCCAGAAGCTGTGAATGCTCCAACACTGGAAGTTTTTAAGAAGTGACTGGACAGCCATTTGTCCGAAATGGTATAGGGTTTCCTGCCTGAGCAGGGGGTTGGACTAGATGACCTCCAAGGTCCCTTCCAACTTTACTTTACTATTATTATTACTAATTACCTTTTGAAGTTCAGTTTTTTTAAAAAAAAAAATAGTGAGCTTTTCATCAGCTCGTATAGACAAAAAAGAATACATCATGGACCTCAATACCAACATGTGTGTGAAACATTGTTCTTTAAAAAAAAAAAGTTATGTGCTCCTCTTTTGTGAATGTTTGCACTTGTAAAAATGAAGGAAACATGTGGACCAGCTAAAATTTCCACAGCTTCAAAAGCACTTCACTTCCAGCTTCTTTGAAAAACTTCCCTCTTATTAAAAAGGGAAAGGCTTTAATCATAGTGGAACAAGCATTTAAAATAACAATAACAAAGTCCCCCCAGCACATTGCCTTCCTTATTTATCTCAACTCTCCTGAATGAGAAGCATTTATTTTTTTCAAACACACTCTGAAAGTAAGTGGGTTATATATTCTATGTATTGCATTCTTCCATACCAGAAAATGTCTAGAATTCACATCCAATCTCAGTCCCAAGAAGAAAAGTATTTTCAATTCTGATGCTTCATGGGGATTAAAGGGATAAGGCGCCCCACACAAGGGGTGGAGGGAGCAGAGGAATTCACTTTCTATTGAGTCCAACTATTTGTCCATCGCCTGGCAACTACTATCCATAGTTTCAGGTGGGAGTTTTTTCTAATCCCACCTAGGGATGCCTGAGACTTTCTGCATTTAGTATTAAGCACATGCTCAACTATGGCTGTGACCTGGAAACCATATGGCTATGCTTACTCACTGTGTTTTAGGCAACCCAGAAAGTACCATGCATTTATTTACTCATAGTTCAGGAGTCCTTCTTCTCATTCAGATGGACACACTTCCTCCAAAGGTTATAAGATCAGCTCCCATCATATTCTGAGGCAGCCTACAGAAATTGCAACCTTGTTGGTGAACTCCCAACAGTCCGCCATTGTCACTGTAATTGCTGGCCAGTGTAATCTGATGTGTTATTTTCAGGACACAGCCAAGGTTCATGGCGGCAGGACGAATTGACGGTAGAATTATTTTATGGTTTCATATGACTTTTATGGTTTCATATGACATCTGTAAGCACCTTTCATTCTATATGGATCTCCCCCTCCCCAAGAATCTCTGAATTTATCTCTATGTCGGACCAGTTTCTGAGGTTGCATCAAAGCCTTTGATATCTTCTGGCGGTTAGAGTAGAGTAGAGTAGAGTAGAGTAGAGTAGAGTAGAGTAGAATAGAATAGAATAGAATAGAATAGAATAGAATAGAATAGAATAGAAATCTGGAAGGGACCTTGGAGGTTTTCTAGTCCAGCCCCCTGCTCAAGCAGGAGAACCTATACCATTTCAGACAAGTGACTGTCTAGTCTCTTCTTAAAAATCTCCAGTGATGGGGTGCCCATGATTTCTGAAGGCAAGCTATTTCATTGTCCTCACTGTTAGGAAGTTTCTCCTTAATTCCAGATTGCTTCTCTCTTTGGTCAGTTTCCAACCATTGTTTCTTGTCCTGCCCTCTAGTGCTTTGGAGAATAATTTGACCCCTCAAATATTGGAATACTGCTATCATGTCATCCCTGTTTCTTCTTTTCTTTAGACTAGCCAAACCCAAGTCCTGCAGCCTTTCTTCATAGGCCTTTGATCATCTTAGTTGCTCTTCTCTGAACTTTTTCCAAGGTCTCAGCATCTTTTTTGTAGTATGGTGACCAAAACTGGTTGCAGTATTCCAGGTGTGGTCTTACTAGGGTTTTATAAAGCAGTACTAATATTTCAAGTGATCTTGATTCTATGCCTCTGTTTATACAACTCAGGATTGTATTAGCTTTTTTGGCAGTGGCTGGCTCATATTTTTAAGAAGAGATTGGACAACCATTTGTCTGAAATGGTATAGGGTCTCTTGCTTGAGCAGGGGGTTGGACTAGAAGACCTCCAAGATCCCTTCCAATTCTCTTTTGCTGACTCTGAATCTGCAGCTGTGTGTTAAAGATTTATGTGTTTTCTTTGGCTATATCTTTTTTTTAATTTTTTCGAGTCAGGTTTCTTCTTTTTCTTTCTTTTACTCCTGGAGACTATCTGGATATGTTTCTGCAGGTCTCTTAGTATGGTTTTTTTGAAAGTATTTTGCCATTGCCTCTTTCTTAGGGTTAACAAAGAGTGACTGGCCCAAGGTCGCCCAGCAGGCTTTGTGCCTAAGGCAGGCCTAGAACTCATGGTCTCCTGGTTTCTAGCTTGGTGCCTTAATCACCATACTAATCTGGCTCTTATTATTAATAACTAGTTTATATATTTTGTGTCTCTACATGCAACCAAGTAACCATGTAATATCTGAAGCCAAAGGCAACCATGAAAATGCATGTAAGGAAGAAATGTAATATAAAAAACATGTGTCTTATCTTGGTCCTGCTTGTGAATATTCTGGATTATAATTCCCATAATCCTTGATCACTGACTATTATGCCTGCGACAACTGATTGATAGCCTAAAACAGTGATGGCGAACTTTTTAGAGCCCGAGTGCCCAAACTGCAACCCAAAACCCACTTATTTTTTGCCGAGTGGGCGTGGCTGTGGTCATGACAGACTGGGTGGGTGTGGCCAAGGTGGGCATGGTCACCTCGATGTTGCTCGTGGGGAGGGACGCCTGTGGGGGCTGGGCAGGGTTGGGGGAGATTCAGAGGGTCTCTGGCAGGTGGGACGGTGGTCAGGAGGCTCGTACTGTGGGGTGAGGCGAGGCAAGACAAGGCAGGGCAAGGCAGGGCAGGGGTGCCATTGCCATGGGGCAAAGCGAGGCAGGGCCCGGGGCGGCAGCTGCCTGACACCATTGACCCCCACACACAGAGGCCAGCAAGCGCATGGGAGCCAACAGTGTCTGTCACCAGTCACAGCCTGCCGGCCCCTCAATCGCCGCATCCTGGGACTCCGCAGCCCACCGCCAGCAGTTCAGAGAAGCCGCCTCTGAGCTGGACGGCCGGTCAACAGCTGAGGAGGCGATGCAGTGGGTCGTGCCCAGGAAAAGGAGAGCATGCAAGGCCAGGAGGGATAGGATGGGAGGGAGGAAAACCAGCCATACTGGAATGCATCCGACCACGTGGGAGCTTGGCGAGTTAGCAGGCAGCTGATTGAAGAGGGACGGTTGCCATCTCCAGGGCATGGTGCGCGTGCCCACAGAGAGGGCTCTGAGTGCTGCCTCTGGTACGCGTGCCATAGGTTCGCCACCACTGGCCTAAAACATCTGAAGATCACCCAGGTTGTAGAAAACTGTATGAGATACCACACAGTACAAACAATTCTTTTATTTATTTATATTTCATATATATGAACTGCCCATCTCCCTCAAAGACGTAAAACAGTATATTAAAACATAAAACAGTATATTAAAATTAAAATGTTAATTTTTTAAAAAATATATAACAATTTTAAGGAGGCAAGAATAATTAAACCCTGTTAAACATTAGTTAACAATTAGTTGCTTGTTCTGCTTTCCATGAAGCAGCCTTAAAGATACATCTGCAACCCAAGTGAGGTGTATGAATTGAACGGAAATTAGCAATTGGAGATGATTTGCTCAGACTATCATCTTAAAGAAACAATGATTCTAGTATACCAGACTGCTTTAGTTGCCGGTGTTGCCCTTCCCAATTCTTTCTCTTTAATTCATATTCCAAATTCAAACCTGGCATCTTTGGATTGCTAAGCATGTACTAATCCACTGAAAAGATAATTCCACTTCTAGATTTTTCATAAAGCTCGATAGAAGTACAGCTGGGACATCAAGATCCTACTCATGCGAAAAGGCCAAAGAAAGGATCTGTCTAATCAAGAATGTCACTATTATCTTCTATCTTACAATTAAATGCTCTTTCCCACTTATGGCCTGAGTTCTATTTCAGGTTGTTGTTGTTGTTGTTGTTGTTGTTGTTGTTCTTGTTCCTGTTGTTGTTCTTGTTGTTGTTGTTGTTTTGCTAAAACTAAAGCTACCATAGCTGGAAAGACTCCATAAAGGCTATTTTGTCACCTTGCAGTTACTGGACCCAAAGCCATATTTCACGGCTCTCTAACTGCATTGAGCTTAAAGTATTGCTTCCTATGTGACCTCTCTATTTCTCCTTTGATAGTCTTCTCCCACAGATTCTAATGGGAGCATGTTATGAGATGTACTAATGTACTTAAGGTGGACTTGTCTCTCTTCCCCCTCCCCCCCCAAAAAAAAACCAGAATCCCTTTTCAGATTGATTTACAGAAATGGCTGCTACATATATCTCCCTCTGTCCACTCTGCTATGAAGACCCATGATACAGTGTTTTGCCATTGCCTTCTTTTTAGGTTAACAAAGAATGACTGGACCTGAGTCAGCCAGCTGGCTTTCTGCCTGAGGCAGGACTAGAATTCATGGTCTCCTGGTTTCTAGTCCAGTGCCTTAACCACTACACTAATCTGGATGTCATTACTAATAATTTGTTTATATAGTTTGTGTCTCTACACACAAACAAGTAACCATGTAATATCTGAAGCCAAAGGCAACCAAGAAAATGCATGTAAGGCAGAAATGTAATACAAAAACATGTACCTTATCTTGGTCCTGCTTGTGAATATTTTGGACTATAATTCCCATAATGGCAGGGCTGGGATGATTGTGATGGAGCTAAACACACAAATTTTATTGAAAATCATCTTGAAAGCTTTCCTGAAAACAAAAGACTACTGGTCCATGGGTCACTGATAACTAAAAAACACACACACTAATTTACTATTGCATTTTTCTTACAAAGGCTTAGCCCAAAAAACATAAGCACATGCCTTGCCTCCAATTACTTCTGAACTGAATATGGCCATCCCATCTCAGTTTAACCTACTCAAACCAGCTTTTGGGGCTGTTAAAAATGAAGACCTTTCACTCTGGAAGGCAACATAATCATTAGCAATAAATTAATGTTTTAAAAAGTATCTGGAAAATGTAATTAACTTTCTTCATAAATGCTGAAACTGAGTCACCCTGCCACATAAAATGGGCATGCCAGGATACAACATGTGTTCAGATGGTCATACATGTGCAGCAGGGACCAGAAATACCCATCACATTATTGCAAAGTGACCTTAGGGAGATTCTGGGAACAGATAGTGTAGCTCCTGAAGACTTTGACACCAGCTTCAATATTTCATGCTGAAATGTCAACATTTGCAAAAAGGCTTCTGACACAGCCCAACCATATTCTATATCACCATCAAGACTGAAGTCTTACAGGCTCAGAAAAAAAAATCAAATACTAGGCAAGTAGGAATACAATTGCTCCTTAAATAGAGATTTCCCTGTCCGCTTTTCTATGTGATGCTATTTAATCTTTAATTTTACAGCCCTTAGCCAGTTCCTACACCCTCTGTCAGGAGATTGGATGTCAACCTTGAACTACTAGACGGCACAGATATAATACACTATTCTCCTTTCTCTCAGCAACAACTACTCGGTAGAAATGATGTAACCAGCTGTTAGCTGCAGTGGCCACCTCCTGCCTCTGAGCATAATAGGAATATACTTGTGGACTTCTATTTCTACTGTTCTTTTTCTCATAAGAAGTAACCTTCAGACTCTAGTCTATGACTACAATTACTGGACTTATTTTTGTTCTGGACTTATTTTTGTTCTATATTCAGCTGGGAGGCAGGAATCCAATATTTGCAACTACAGGTGATATATATATATATTTTCTAGCACCTTAAAGAATTTACCCACAAAGAATGCTACAACAAATCTTGGCTAAAATATTGCCAGAATTAATTTGCCCCCATGTATCCTCTAAATGCACTAAAGATCTTGTGTCTAATACTTCCAAAATAATACAAATAACAATTATGTCTATTTCATGTAAGCATTTCCCACATTAATGAAAGCTAAAGTTTATGCTAGAAGAACAAATCAATTTTCTAGTATGAATTGACTACTGATTAAAACATTCCTTGCAAATTACTGTTTTTCTCACTTTCCACAAAACTAATCACTGATCAGTCTTGGTTTGACTTAAATTTATAGTTAAGAGAATCAAGAATTAAAACAATTATTATTGCTAATGCAGCCTTTCTATTATTACGTGTTATTTGTGTGAGATTATGAGGCTGGAGAAAAATGGAAGCGAGATATAGATATAAACTATCAAGGAATAAAAGGCAAGTCAATGGGCAGCTGATTTCATAAAAGGCAGGTCATCCTATGCGGCAAGGAATCTGGGAAAAAGTATTTGAAATCATTCAAAAAGACTTCACCTTAATATATGTCCTATAAATGATCGTTGGAAATCCCCTTACAGTTTTCAAGGCTCTGTATTTACGCCCAAGCTAGTATTAAAGATATCTTACGGGAAATCTCTATAGTTCATGCTTCCATGATTTTGACCAACTGCTTTGGGGCTTGACCAAAATAGTTGCTGCTATTGAATATTTGAACTGGCAATATCCCAAGTTACTTTGCTTCAACAAGAAACATTCAAAAACACAAAAGGCAGGGAAGCGAAGCATTACATTTTAAACTGCTTAGCTAGCATAATGTTAATGCTTTACAATTCTGTATCAAATCATATGCATATTCCCTAGAAGAGTACACTAACAATAACAATAATAATAACGTTGGAAGGGACCTTGGAGGTCATCTAGTTCAACCTCCTGCTCAGGGAGGAAACCCTATACCATTTCAGACAAATGGCTGTCCAGCCTCTTCTTAAAAACTTCCAGTGTTGGAGCATTCACAGCTTCTAGAGGCAGGCTGTTCCACTGATTAATTGTTCTAACTGTCAGGAAATTCCTCCTTAGTTCTCAGTTGCTTCTCTCTTTCCATCCGTTGCTTTTTGTCCTGCCTTCAGGTGCTTTGGAGAATAGCTTCACTCCCTCTTCTTTGTGGCAGCCCCTGAGATATTGGAACACTGCTATCATGTCACCCCTCGTCCTTCTCTTCATTAAACTAGACATACCCAATTCCAGCAACCGTTCCTTATATGTTTTAGCCTCCAGTCCCCTAATAATCTTTGTTGCTCTTCTCTGTACCCTTTCTAGAGTCTCAACATCTTTTTTACATTGTGGTGACCAAAACTGGATGCAGTATTCCAATGTGGCCTTACCAAGGCATTGTAAAGTGGTATTAACACTTCACATGATCTTGATTCTATCCCTCTGTTAATGCAGCCTAGCACTGTGTTGTTTTTTTTGGCAGCTGCAGCACACTGCTGGCTCATATTTAAGTGACTGTCCACTGGGATGATGTTTTGCTTACATACCAGCACATAATTGGGGACATAAGGGCAGTTATGAAGCCTTGAAAGAATGCCATATGCAATTTGGAGAAGGCCTCGTATGGCCTAGGAAAGAAGGCCTTAGCATGTCCAGCGTGGCTTCACAAAGGCCCAAACCAGTTGTCCCTGGTCAGCAGTGGTAGAAGAAGCTGGAACCAGCAGGATGGGAGAGCCAGCCCTATGTAGGGCAGAAGGTGGCAGGGCCAACTTTCAAGGTTTAATATTATGGAGGTGATGGATCAAAAAGGAATAACTGGACAAAAAAGGACTGATTTTTAAATGAATTGTCTTTTAGGGCAGACTATTTGGCGATGAGGACAGTTCAGAATTGGCCTTATTTTCCACTAAATCAAATTGATCTATTAAAGGTTGCATGAAAGAGGGATTTTTGCATTCATCTGGAGTTTTCACTGTTTGTGTATTCACATGAGGACAACTCCAGCTAATTCAATTACAGTAGGAGACATGATACATATGAACTTTAAATTCTTCAAATACTAGTGGCTCACACATTGTTTAGTCATCACAAAGTTCTGTTCTTGGAATATTTGTGTTTTTGCGGCCACCCAGAATAATACAGATGGTTCAGCTATTTTCCAAAGCGCCTGAAGGCAGGACAAGGAGCAACGGGTGGAAGCTAACCAAAGAGAGAAGCAACCTAGAACTAAGGAGAAACTTCCTGACAGTTAGAACAATTAACCAGTGGAGCAACCTGCCTCCAGAAGCGGTGAATGCACCAACACTGGAAGTTTTTAAGAAGAAACTGGACAGCCATTTGTCCAAAATGGTATAGCGTTTCCTGCCTGAGCAGGGGGTTGGACTAGATGACCTCCATGGTCCCTTCCATCTTTATCATTATTATTATTATATAATAATGGGGGGGGGAAGCCGCATGACTACTGCAGTGATTGAGCTTCTTGGTATCACACTTGAGATGGACAACAAACAAACCACTAGTGGCACAGTAGTTAAAGTGCAGTATTGCAGGCAAACTCTGCCCACAGCCTAGAATTCAATCCTGATGGGACTCAAGATTGACTCAGCTTTCCATCCTTCCAAGGTTGATAAACAAGGACCCAGATTGTTGGGGACAATATGCAAATAATGCTTCTACTTTGTACACTGCCCAGAGAGTTCTGTAAAGCGCTATGGGGTGGTATATAAGTCTAAATGCTATTGCTAAAGAGCAATGCTACATTTGTGCTTTTCACCTGAGGACTATGGTGCTGGAGAAGACTCCTGCAAGTCCCCTGGAGTGCAAGGCAATCCAACCGGTCAGTCCTAGAGGAGATCAACCCTGACTGCTCTTTAGAAGGCCAGATCCTGAAATTGAAACTCAAGTACTTTGGCCACCTAATGAGAAGGAAGGACTCACTGGAGAAGGACTCACTGGAGAAGGAAGGACTCACTGGCCACCTAATGAGAAGGAAGGACTCGCTGGGAAAGATTGAGGGCAATAGAAGAAGGGAACGACAGAGAATGAGGTGGCTGGATGGAGTCACTGAGGCAGTAGGCATGAGCTTAAATGGACTCCAGAAGATGGTAGAGGACAGGAACGTTGTCCATGGGGTCGCGATGGGTCAGCCACGACTTCGGAACTAACAGCAACCTGAGGAGATGACGGCTAGAAGGCTTTATCAAAATCATATATAATACTCTGCCATCTCACAAGTCAATGTTCTCAATATGTTTCCCAAAATGAATTAATCTACCCCATTCTATGGGGAGAGTAAACCAAAGGAAACCTTCCTTTATTTTTCTATCCCGATAACCTCTCCTCTGCTGCTCCAGATAAGCAGAAACTTCTTTCTTTCTGTAGTTTGGGTAGATAAAATGGCAGTAGCCGCAATGCCCATTATAGAGAGTAGATAAACCATAAGATGATAGCTGTGGAAGGAAATAGTCTCCTACTTCCTTCTTTATTAATGTATAAGTTCCCCAGCAGGATTTGACAAACTGATAGAAAAAGGAAGATGACTGTGTGAAGATTGTTCTTTATCTCCACTAGATTCTAATTTAGAAGTTGGAGGTTTTTAACTTTCCCAAAATGGAAGGCAAAATGCAACAGTGAGCAAAAATAAAAACAAATCACCTCTATCTGCTAGGCAATTTAATTGCATTTTGAGCAATATAGTCAAGATCAACATTTTTAGATTCATGCATATGAACTGGGTTATGCTTCTTCTTTAGTGCAATATTCAACATTCAACAGATAAACAGTTTTCAACATCATTCACATTTAAAGGAATCAGCAGAGGTAGGAAACTGCATTTTATCAGGCAAGACAGTCAAGCTAATAAAACAAAGCAGCGTCTGGTTGATAAGTAAATTCATTTCCACCACAGTTTGCTTTATATTCTGTTTTAATACTGAGTGCCTGTAATGAGGTAAGCTTCAAAATGATAAAGCAATATTCACTTTTTGGCTGAGCAAACTCTGGATTAGCTTTTATTTAAAATGAAATAAAGTTTGCAGACTTCTGATGTGGGCTGAAGATAAGCCATGACATTCAGCTAGAGACTGTTTCCAAACGAGGCTTTTGTTCTGAAACCATTGTCCTTTGTTATTTAATTTGTAAGGAAATCCACAAATATCACAGCTCAATTGAATTCTCTTTGTCTACCTATGTTTTTCCGATCTGATTTATGTTTTATTTTTAAAAAAATCCAGCCTATCCAATAAAGACAAACTGCTATTTACAAACACACATATAGAAAAATACAATTAACCTGAAAGCTGCCCATTTCAATTTGATCCTGTTTTATTGTTTTCTTGTTCAGGACATCTGGAAAGTTCATGGTCAATTACCTCTTAGATGACCACCTTTTATTTCTTAGAGGTTATTACATTACTAGCATCTTGTCACTATTTTTGTCTTTAATCTATGTATTTTACGGAAATGGTGCAATTAAACCAAATGGAAAGAAATAGCATTGAGGGGGAAAGAAAGAAAGAAAGAAAGAAAGAAAGAAAGAAAGAAAGAAAGAAAGAAAGAAAGAAAGAAAGAAAGAAAGTAAGTTACATATTCAGAGATAAGAAAGGAGCCAAGTATGGGGCAATTCAGAGGCAATTTTACATTAATCCTATAGGCAGGCCAAGTAGGAAAGCAATAAAATGAGTTGAACCTTTGAATATGAAAGTTTCAATTGGTATTTAAAAGATTCTTGACTGAATGAAACATCCTTCTTGTAGGCATTATAAAAAGATGGTAGACATGGGAAAGCAATGCTGGGAAAGAGAGGGTTGTATTAAGTATTTGTGAAAAGCCACCATTTTAATTCTATTTCTAGAGATTGTGCAAAATCAGTATCTCACTATGGGATAGTAGGCTTTAGTGTGGATGAATTAAATTTATTTAAGAATACTAAGGAAGCCATTCTGAGAATATAATTAAGGATTATTCATAAAATGCTTTACCCTTTTGAAACTTTATTTCATTATCTAATTGAAAGCATTCATAAATGCTTTGTTGTTTTGATACAAACTTTTGATGTCTTCAGTGATGACGTGCTATTTCTCTTAAGGATCTTCCAGATATGGGTATTCCTCGACTTAAGACCACAATTGAGCCCAAAATTTATGTTGCTAAGCAAGAAATTTGTTAAGTGAGTTCTGCCCCATTTTACGACTTTTCTTGCCACAGTTGTTAAGTGAATCATTGAAGTTGTCAACACAAGTTAGTAACACAGTTGTTAAGCGAATCTGACTTCCCCATTGACTTTGTCAGAAAATCGCAAAAGTTGATCACATGACCCCAGGACGCTGCAACAGTCGAACCAGTTGCCAAGCATCTGAATTTTGATCACATGACCATGGGGATGCTGCAAAGGTCGTAACTGTGAAAAACGGTCATAAATCACTTTTTTCAATGCTGTTGTAACTTTGAATGGTCACTAAACAAACTGTTGTAATTCAAGGATTACTGTACTTGCCAGAATTTGCTTTTGGAACTCTATCTGCAGAGAAGCATAGAGGTCATCTGGGGCAGAGATCCCCAACCTTTGGGCACCAGGGACTGGTTCTGTGGAGAGAGGTTTTTCCGCAGACCGGAGGGGGCCTGGTTTTGTGTGCTGCCTGCATCCCTCAGATGGGGCTTTGCTTGTTTGTGCGGCCTGGTTGCTGGCATGCCACGGCCCGGTACTGGTCCGTGGCCCGAGGGTTGGGGACCCCTGATCTGGGGGACAGACTGCAACAGTTAACAAAACATGAATTAAGCCTGAGAAAGAAAAAAAATATGTCAGAAAGAAACTTTTAAGTGACTCTAACTTCACTCTTCATACTATGCTGGTGTTTAGAAGGGGCCTGAAGACCTGGCTCTTTACTCTGGACTTTTGGTGAGGATACCTGAAGCCTCCTTTTAATCAGATTTTTTCTCCCAATTAGTTTCTTATTTTGCCATCTCTACCTTTTTTGTTTTTGTTATTTTTATTGTCTTTTTTTGAATTTTAAATTATTTGCAAACTACCTGGAGTCGTGAGACAGTGGGTACATAAATTTAAACAACAATACTTCTCCAGAAAAATAGGAAACAAGTATAAGTACACACACACAAATCCTCTGAAAAAGTCTAATTTCTCTACCTTATGAGCCACAGGTTGCAAAATCCAGACTAATCCTGGAGATCTTGTCCTATAAATAAACTGTATATCTGTATCTCTCTGCGAATAGTAGATACACACACACAAACACATCTGCTAAAATCCAGACTGTAAAAAAGGGCAGGGCCAAGAAAAACCTTTCAAAAGAATAACTACATATTAACATTAGTTCCTTATACAATAAACCACCCCTCTTGTGAAATCAATTAGTCCCTATCTGTATACACTTGTCATCCTTTCTCTTTCTTTGTGTATATATCACAGATATAGCTGCACACAAACACAAAATCACCAATACACATAGATACAGAAATTCCACTTCCTCCTTCCTAGCAGAAATAGCAAAAAAGAAAAGATAGAAATGAGACAAAGGAAGGGGAGCTTTGCCCTGAGATGGGAAGAAAAGAGGGAGGGAAACTGAATATAGATAATGAAAGAAGAGGTAACTGACAGAGAGAGAGAAAGAGAATGTTTAGATATGACAATTCAGGCAAGTAGCTAATGCATGGAAAAATGCTTCCATCATCTCTGCTTTTCAATGTCTGCTCTTCCATCTCTTGCTTCTATTTAACAATATTTCCCAGTCTTCTTAGTTAATAAAATGTGCCCTACCGACCCCTTCACAGAGTAATAGTTTGTGAAAGTTCCCCAATTGTTTAAGAAATATTTTCTTTTGGGTAAATACAGTAGGAAATAGCATGAACCATCAAGAACCAGAAACAACACAAGCAGCTGATCAGAGTGACATGTTTACTGCTATCTCCTATAGAGAGGGATCTTACCAGATTAAAGCACTTACAACACAACTACTAAATAAACTCTGTGACATTTTAAGGGAAGAACTCCTTTCAGTCTCTTCCTCCCCATCAGCAACTAAGGCTAGACACCCCTTTCACTCCTCCCCTCAACTCAGTTCCAGGCTCCACCTCACATCAACAACTCAAATAAGAAGAGTGTGTATGAGTGTGTGCCTATTTGTGTGTTTGCCCCATATAGGAGCAAACATTAAAGTGCCCTTGTGACTTCCCGCCTGGACTACTGCAATGCTCTCTACATGGGGCTTCCCTTGAGGAGCACCCGGAGGCTCCAGTTGGTCCAAAATGCGGCCGCGCGGGCGGTGTTGGGAGGGACTCGTCACTCCCACGTTACGCCGCTTCTGCGCGAGCTGCATTGGCTACCGGTGGCCTTCCGGGAGCGCTTCAAGGTGATGGTTATTATCTTTAAAGCGCTCCATGGCACCGGACCTGGTTACCTTCGAGACCGCCTCCTGCCACAGATTACCCCCCACCGACCTGTACGCTCTCACAGAGTGGGTCTCCTCAGGGTACCGT
>NW_015387262.1:200468-204629 GCF_001527695.2 Protobothrops mucrosquamatus | reverse complement strand
CGTGGTTGTTCCAGCAAGCGGGACTGGCCTAGGGGATTTTATAGGGGTTTTAATTACTTTTAAATTGGACATTCTCAAATATTTCGTTTTAATTAAATTTTAACTAGGTGTAATATGTTAGCTTTTTATCATTTGTCAGCCGCCCTGAGTCCGAAAGGAGAAGGGCGGGATATAAATGCAATTAATAATAATAATAAAAAAAATTAGTTATAAGATTTCTTCATTACCTCTTAAGTACCTCCTTATTAGTATCATCTCTTTGCTACTGTGTGTCTAAATTGAAACATTTATTTCATCCTGTTTTATCAGTTTACCATGTTTTGCGGATTACTGTATAGCTCATTATAAAGGGGATGAGTTATAAATATTAAGCAAAATAAATGGACAGATACTACCACAGCAGTTAAATACATTTTAAGCCTAAACATGGATTAAACAATAGAGATGTCATGTCTACATAAAATAGTCTGTCCTGACAAATAAAGCATAACATGATGCCTGGTTTATATTGGGGTTAAGATCCAGACTGAGTTTCCCAGCCAAAATCTGAGCATTTTAATCCCATTGAATTCAATGAAATGTCCCTGTGCAAGAATGTATAACATCACCATTATAATGCTATTTTATCCATTTTATCTAATTTTACAAATAGTCATCATATCCTGCTCTATTTCATGTTTTTATTTCTTTGTTTCATGTTTTATTTTTTAGACTATGAGTTTATTTCTTTGTTTATGAGTTTATTACAGCATGTACCAGCCCTACTAGGTAAATGAACAGGAAAACACAGGAATGGTTGCAAGTAAAAATGTCATAATGAGTTCACCAATGGAAGAATGGTTGTACCACAATGAACAGTAGGAAATACAAAGAAAGAAAAAGAATGCAGATATTCACATGTTCTGTTTTCTTTGGATCCCAGCAGAGCGAAGTCTATGAAGCATTCTACGTTCTATCTTTAATTTTTGAAAAGCCAGGATCACCTGCAGCAAAGTTAGAATCAATATGACCATGACCCTACTCTGATTCACACATGTCTAACATTGAACAGCCACTGAGAGGATGGTCATTATCACTGTATCATTGTTTTTTTTTTTTGGGGGGGGGGGGTTGGGTTGTTGTTGTTTTTTTTGTGTGTTCATAAAACACAGGGTCATGCCAGTCACATTTTGGGCTAGGGTTTTGCTAGAGTTAAGTTTAGAAATGGGTGGATGAAATATCTATAGGCAAACAGCATATGTTTCCCATTTAAATATGTATATATAATTAGACATTTTTTGCCAAATGCCAATGTGTATTTAGAAAAAAATAAACCAAAAAGCAAAGAAAAATAATAATAAAACTTTGAAACATGATATATATGGTGGTCTTACAAAAATCATTTAGAACACTTATATGTAATGCTTATATCCAGAATGAATTGTATAGAGATGAAAATCATCTATTGGGGGGGGGGGAGAAATATGTAGGTGGTGTTCAAATTTGAACAAATGTTTCCTTCATTGTAGGATTTTTTTTAAAAAAAAAAACCTCATGGTGGTTGTGTTACTTATTTCAGCCAGAGCAATTTTCCACCCCTTTAAAATAACATTAATCTAAGCAAAGTTATATTTTAGTTTTCCAGTACATATCATTTGCAAGCAAATTGTTTTCTCTCTAAATAGGCTACAAGGCTAGAAAAGCTATTGGATATGAATTGCAGCATAACATACAACCAAGAACTATTGTGTCTCTGGAATAAGTAAAAACAAAACCCAACTTGTGCACTGTCACTTAAGCTGTTTCATTCACTTTAACTTCTTACATGACTCGTATCTTGTATGTCAAATAAACCCAGTGCATTGGAAAACTGTAACATCACAATCATTCTCACCAGTGACATTACATTTTGAGGAGTGTGAAAGTTATTTACAATACTTTCACAGAAGATGCTTCCATTATTAATATTATAACATCAGTAGAGCTGGTTCAGTCATAACCATTGTCTCAAACCCACTAAAACAATGGTTAGCTCAAAGAAGAAAACATATTAATGGTTCCATTTTTAAAACTCTTGCTCACTACAAATTTAATTGATGCCTTTTGAGCAAAACTACTCATGTTATTGCAGCATTCTATGGTGGAAATAAAAATAAGTAACTAAATAATAGCTTATGGGAAAGACAAATTGAATTTGACTAAACAGTATTTCACACACTCAGCTGACGAATTCTGAAATTATAAAGCTTCCCAGCTTTAATATCCAGTGATCTTTATAAGTATTACTCATTACCCAAAAGGTTTTCAGTAAACTTTCAGTCTTGTTGTTACAGCTTCAACATACTCTCAAAATTTCATTAAAAATTATGCCAAATATGGTTTGTGTTAATTTAAAACACAAAATGCAGTTTAATTTTTCCAATCAATTTTTGTTTTCTTCTTGCAGTGCCCCAATGTATGACTGTCTTATTTCACAGCTACTGAAGTAACTAAAATTGTGTCAGAGAAACAAAAGGGCAACACTTACTGAAAATCTGAGATGCTCTTTAGAGACACTGAACAAACTCAGCTTTGAGTTTCTGCACATTGATTCAGTGGTAAAGTTATCAAGAATGACACATCACTCATGCCTTCATTCCTAAATAGTATCAGGTTAGAAATCCCTATAGATGACTTCAGATACTAGTGGAAACTAAGAAGATAAATTAGACATGCAGAGGAAATTGGAAGGAAAAATCTCCAAAAGAGTATTTATCATGCAACAATCATCTTCACCACAAAGAAACTTTAACAAGACTTAACAAGAAATTTGATATTTGTTCTAATGTAGCCTGCATTCTTCCTCGTTCTGTAGTTATCCTCAAGTTTTTAAGCATTTTTTAACTTTAAAAACTTTCTCAATAATAGTAGTCCCGCCTACCCTTTAATACTCTTTTAGCTCATGGTTCATTAACTATTTCTGATATATCTGTGGAGATTCTCAGTTATCCAGGTCATAGTTGTCTCAAAGGTGCTTTTTTCAAAAGGCAACTGGACTGTTTCATTTCCTTGAGGAAGACAAAGAAAATGTTTTGTTTATCATCCAAGAAGCTTCATCAGTTCTGATTGAATAATGGAGGATGGAAGGATTTATATTCCTTGCTATTGTTAGCATTTGTAGCATTACCCCCTCAGAGACCGCCAAAGCCCAGGCCCTCCCAGCCCTGCTCCCCTCCGTCATGCTCTGCAGCTGCACTCTCAAGATGTTAGTGAAGTGTCTTTTCTAGCAGAAGCTCACGCAAAGTGAGGAGGTGGCAGACTCTCGTCGTCAAAGGGGGGCTTTCAGGAACAAAGATGACCAGCCCCTAGCCCCGATAGTCAATGCGTGATAGTATTTAACAGCCGCAGGCAGTCATAGCAGCAATAGTCAATGATTTCATAGAGACCATTTGGAAACAAGTGGGGTGGGGAAAACCCCGGCTCCAGACAGTGATAGGAACACGAATGAAAGTAGTCAGCATCCTGCAGTAACAGCTCGCTCCGCAAGGGCAACTCCCCGCAATATCTATAACTTGCACAAATAACAATAATCAAAGTTCGGATGGCCGCTGGTCTCCAAAGCAGTAACGACCAGCCTCTCCTTCTCTTTTTTATTATTTTTTATTATTTATTAAATTTATATACCACCCTATCTCCCTTGCGGGACTCAGGGCGGTGAACAGGCGATACTAAAAACCACGATAATAAATAAATAGTTTCTGTTCTAAAATCGAATTAAATAACAGGCCTGTTCTAAAAACACACCCGTAAAAAAACCCCCACTGAAACATAATCAAACTATGCCAGGCCGGCCGCACGGAATAGATGGGCCTTCAGGGCTCGGCGAAAAAGGCGCAGGTCCGCAACTGTACGTAGGTCGGGGCATAGGTCATTCCAGAGGGCAGGAGCTGCCACAGAGAAGGCTCTCCCCCTGGGGGTCACCAGCCGGCATTGTCTGGCCGACGGCACCCTAAGGAGGCCCTCTCTGTGGGAGCGGACTGGTCGAAGGGAGGTGTTTGGTAGGAGGCGGTCTTGCAAATACCTAGGTCCATTGCCATGGAGCGCTTTAAAAGTTGTTACTAACACCTTGAAGCGCACCCGGAAGGCCACCAGCAGCCAGTGCAGCTCGCGCAGGAGAGGTGTTACATGGGAGCATCTAGAGGC
>NW_015387262.1:179995-199954 GCF_001527695.2 Protobothrops mucrosquamatus | reverse complement strand
TGCTGAGGGAGCTGTCGTGCCACCACACTCTCAACAACCTTCGCAAGAAAGCGAAGGTTGGAGACAGGCCGGTAGTTGGCCAAAGTAGCCGGGTCCAGGGAGGGCTTCTTGAGGAGGGGCCTCACCACAGCCTCTTTCAAGGCAGCCGGCAAGAACCCCTCACTCAAAGAAGCGTTGACGATTCCCTGGAGCCAGCCTCCCAGGAGGCTTGCAGTCTCAGGTCTCGTCAGTGTCAAAACCCCTCCCCCTTTCCTTTATTATTAAAATCTGACTTTAGCAACCCCAGCAACTTTTTCTCTCCTCACTCTCTCTCTTGCCTCTGCTCAGGATATCCCCCCTGCGAAAGAAAGCAGTAAAATTCCACCTTCTCACTCTCTCTCTCTCCTTCCCTCTCCTTCACAGAAAGGGATCAGCTAAAACCTCAAATCCCTCTTCGACTTCACCTGGTCTGTCTCCGACAACACAACAGCAACCACCCCCACCCCCTTTTTTTCCTCCTTTTTCTTTCCTTTCGCCCAATCCATGCCCGCCATGCCCAAAACCGGCAGCAGCTGTCCGAGCTTCCCTCTCCCCGGGCAGGCTCCTGCAAAGCCTTTCAGCCAGCCCCGCTACATATTCTTTGTGACAGTCATTGAAACATCTTCAAGGAAAAACAAAGTCCAATTGCCTTTTGAAAAAGCACCTTTGGGATAACCATGACCCGGATTGACTGAGAATCTCCACAGACCACGGGTATCAAACTCACTGCATCACGTGATGTGTCGCAACTTTTTTTGCATTGCCGAAGCTGGGGTGGGCGTGGCCTCTGCATGATGGAACCGGCCTGCAGGACAGCAGTTTGACACCCCTGTCATAGACTTTTCTCATTCAAGAAGCTTTATCAATTGTGATGGCAGGCGATGGAAGGATAGGTACTGACATTTCTGATATGGCTCATCACTCAGACTAAAAGACTAAACCCAAGACAATCATGTTTATTAAATGGCAACTATACAAAAGTAATACAGTTAACATATTAGATATGTAATACTTTCTCAAATGCGCTGCTGTCTATTAAAGATAATCACTCCATATTAGAACACACTTTATTTGTCCACTTCAGCCTTGTAGCCCTGGAGAAAATAGTATATTTATTGAATCTGGTTATCACCCCCATGCCCACTGTTAAGGCTTTGAATGTAAATTATATATATATTATACAAGTATGACTGTTAAACAGACATATCAGTAGTATTAATGTAATTTGATACCATGGATTGTATGGGGGAATATACATGTGCCACTGTAGAAGTTATAATTTAGAAAATAATTTTATACATTATCTCTCCTTTTGTTATCCAGAAATGATGGGTTGATAGGTTACATTTGATTTCTAAGATTTAGCCCAGATTTTTTTAAGTAGCATGGGATGAAATAAACATGTTCATCTGAATAATGTAGTCTTTTCAGAATTTGTTCTGAATTAAGCCAAGACATAATACCAAATTATAGTTAGGAAATATTTGTAGTCATGACTTCTAATCTAATTATTGTTTGGGACAGTCATGACCCGGATCATGACCCGGATCTATCGACAAAAGTCTGAACCTATTGATCATGAGGAAGTAGACAACATTAAATCAGGCTGGTTTGAGATAAAGCAGCATAAACCATGATTCGAGACACATCACCCTACTGTTGCCCATGCTATTCACAATTAGTTTTCAGCTTACCATGCAGCCAGAACCAGCCAAAGAAGATAACAGCCAACTCAAATGATAGCTTGACTTTTTATGGCATTGTTCCCATATTAGTTCTGGGCACATGCCCTGCATTCATACAGTAAGCTTAAAAACAAATCACAGACAGCTGTTTTCTAGCTTCAGCTAGTGGGAAGGAGAGAAAAAAATTCCACAAAGTGATACCTGAAAAGACAAGAATGTTCTTCATACTCCAGAAAGCTGTTCAAAAGATTACAAGCGGGCTCATGATCAAATAGCGCACACCCACAGATTAGCCAGAGCATGAAAATGTGGTGACAGGGCATGTTTTGCTAGCTGTTAGGCAAAGCAAATAGTATTATGGAATGATTATGTTTGAATCCTTCACTGGATCTTGAACTTCCCAATAACCCTGCTATTTGTTCACCTAGACCAGTGTTTCTCAACCTTGGCAACTTTTAAAATGTGTGGACTTCAACTTCCAGAATTCTCCAGCCAGCCATGACTTCTGATGTAATTATTGTTTGCCATCAGTCTATCAACAAAAGTGTGAATGTACTGATGGCTGGGGAATTCTGGGAGTTGAAGTCCATATATCTTAAAGTTGCTAAGGTTGAGAAATACTGACCTACACAGACAGACAAACAGTTGGTCAAGCACCCTTCATTTTGACAGTAACTTTTTCTCAAACTTCTTCAACCCACTCTAAACATCCTTAATTTTTGAGGGATTGAAATTGCTCCCACCCCAACTGCTGGAACAGCATAGCCTACAGAACATTATAAAAACCCTTTTTACATTAGAAACATTGAGCAGATTGTCAATACAACATTACGAAACTATAATCAAATACACCTCCGACATCAGTTTTGCAAATATAGTCATAATAAACCAACAGTAATCTACGTTACAGGTAGTCCTCAATTTACCACCATTTGTTTAGTGATTGTTTAAAGTTACAATGGCACTGAAAAAAGTGACTTATGCGATGGTCACACTAATGACCATCGCAGCATTGCCAGAGTCGCATGATCTGAATTCAGGCGCTTGGCAACCAGCATGTATTTACGGCAGTTATATAGCACCCCAGGGTCATGTGATTTGCCATTTGTGCCTTCCCACTTGGTTTCTGACCAGCAAACTCAATGAGGGAAGTTGGATTTGTTTAATGACCGTATGATTCATTTAACAACAGCAGTGAATTGCTTAACAACCATGACAAAAAAGGTAATAAAACTGGGCAGGACACATTTGGCAATTGCCTGGCTTAGCAATGGAAATTCTGGTTGTGGTCGTAAGCCAAGGAATAATTCATCTTCCTTCCTTTGTATTTCTATATGGAGCCAAAAAAGAAACACTTTTCATGAGGCGCTCCATTATCCAGGGACTGGATAATGTCATATAGGAAAGATGATGCCTATCTGATCCATCCTAGCACAATGAAAACAGACTACCTCATGCACTGGCTGCTGTTGCATGCTAACCTTCATCCATCTCCTTTTTTGATGCTAAATGCATTCATTCATCATTCTATTTTGAACCCGATTGTGGGCATCTCTTTCTTTCACAAGCACACAAAAACAACTCTATCGCGTGCAGGCATATTCCGAAACCTGCTCCCTATCTTTTTACTTAACGGTGAAAAAATACTAAAGGGCAAGTACTCCGGTTTCATTTTATTACACACCCAACCTAACTGAACGCAAGGCATATTTCCCTGTTGATTCCCTTTCTTTATATTCATCAAACCGTTTTTCCCCCAGAGAAAAAAAGCCTTGAATATTCTATTACACTGCTTTTGTTTATCATGTCCTCTCCAAAGTGGAGCTCTACATTAATTTTTAATTGCATGGCCAAATCACAGCAACCAAAGGAAACTGGTTTCTAAAACTCTGAAAAAAAATCCTTTCTTTTTTCTTTAAAAAAAAAAAATGCTAAAAGACAGCATTCTGGAAGCAACTGCTTGATGTTACAATTTGGGATTTAAAAAAAATAATAAGTATGAGAAGAGAGGAAGATATACCGACAATTCTTCCATGCCCACATCAGCCCCTCCTCTCTAAGTTATCTCATTGGCAGGCCAAAAAAGCAACTATGCAATAAAGTGGCAGAGTTAGTACCACATTTACATCAGCAAGTCTTTGGCCTCTTCTTTTCACTTGCTTTTTGCTCTGTGCACTAGCTAAAGCTGCATTGACAAAAGTACTCTTGAGTGTCAGGACAGCATCCACACAGACTGCCCTTGATCCTTTCGAAGCATGATAAATTCAGAAGTAATGGCAGATTCAGAAGGGCAAACAATTTCTAGGGAGGGATCATCAGCAATGAATATTCCCAGAGTCACCCCAAACCAGTGGTATGCCGGAAGTGGTTTTGACTGGATCATAAGAGCTGGTTGTTACATTTTGGGGAGTTTTGTGAGCTGATTGAGAGCAGAGCTGTGTTACAGTGCCTAGTTTGTCAATCAGCTGTTCCACAGCAAGTGGCACAACGTGGCAGCAATGGAGCTAGCAAAGTTGGTTCTTATACATTTACTAGTGCACCACTGCTCCAAACATACATCATTGTAAGACTGGAGGCTAATTATAAACGATACACCACTGCTCATCCGAAAATAGCATTCACATTTTCTAGGTATAACGCTGTCCCTGCAATTATTGGGTAGCTCACTACATCAGGAGTACAAAATCTGCTTGCATTTTAAATGTTGGGCTTTCTGGAGGCAGTGACATTATTACATCATCAGGGTAACTTAGAGGTGTAGGAATCTGGGGAAAAGGTCATTGCAGGAAGAAGAATCTGGCAGATCTTGGCATCCCCTCAAAAAACAAACAAAAAACCCCCCACAAGATCAGACCCTGTTAGTACTTGCACAGGTGAGAACCAAGGCTATGAGACAGATTGGGAAGTAAAAAAACAAATGAATCTCAGGAATTTCATTATAGCTTCCCAGAAGACCAACAAGGTCATGTCCATTTCGTTGCCAGAAGTCAAGCTCAGCTCAAGAGCAACTTCACTTTTTAAGAGTATTCGGATAAAAACTGAACTGACTTGAAAGCATCCTGCTTATTGGAGCAGCCCTTTCCAGTTTAAACTTTTTTTTTGCCAAAGCTTTCTGAGATGCCTCAGTCTAAAAGAATTTACAGAGTATATATACGGGGTGAAAGTGTGTTGAGCAAAATCCTGAATAGCGAGCAGAGAAAAAGTACACAGGGAGCTTTCGTGATTTTTCTCAAATACAGGGATTTCGCTCAGTGGTGAGATGAAAATAATGGTCGATCCTAATCCAGACAAAATTGAAAAAGTCATAAGCAGTCAAGATATTTATTGTTTAGGGAAGCAGGGATGCACAAGAAAATAAAACTGGCCCCCTTTAGGTAATGCAGTAGTGGAAAATATATGTAACTGAGTGTTGAATTGTGGGTTTCTTATGGATGGCTTTTCAGATGTTTTCTTTAGCAGACTAGGTAATGCAGACAAAGCAATAATGAGACCACTACCACCTCTGATAATGCCCATTTCTTTGAATGAACTAGTTCACATAAACTAAATAATGGTCATTAACTACGGTGTATTTTAAAATTTTAATGTATATTTAAAACAAGCAAAAAGAGAACCAGCTTTGTTTTATCCAACCAATAGAGCAAGAAAAATCTAATACAGCTCACCAAACACCCCATCATGATGCTATCAGACAGTTAATACCATTCTCACAATTATATGGGATCAAGTAACCTATCAGCAATTCTCACATATGCAAAAAAAAACCCCTGCATGATTCAGTAATATGAAAGGATACAATCACATGGGTTTCCACATCACTGGCAGTTTCCTTATACTAGGATGGGCAATGCATTTAGGCATCCTCTCAGAGTCATCAGAATAGCTGACAAATGCAACTTCTGAGGAAGAAATGGTGAACCGAAGACAAATCCACTGAAAGCGGACCAATGACTGTGGCAATATGAAGCTAATACAAGTAGTTCTTGATTTACTATTCATTTAACAACCATTCAAAGTCACCATGACACTGAAAAAAGTGACTTATGACCAGTCCTTGCATTTACAATTGTTGTAGTGTCCCTGTGGTCACATGATCAAAATTCAGACCCTTTGGCAACTGGCATGTATTTATGACAGTTTTAGCATCCCAGGGCCATGTGAATACCATTTATACCAAGGGGCCTCTGACAGGCAAGCTAATGGAATAGAACAGAACAGAACAGAACAGAACAGAAACTTTTTGAATGTACACCAATCGGCATACATCAAAATGAAATTTCGTTGCATATAGCTCTCAAAGAGTTACCACCTCCGATATACACTCCTTTTTCATGGCCAGCTCAAGTTTCAGAACATCCATTTTAGTCTGTAGGGAGTGAATGATGGCAATAGGACATATGGAAACGGAGCTCCATGTGGATTAGCTTGTATTCCTGCATGACAACCTTGCCTCCTTTCCTTTTTCTGATGCTGTCTCTTTCACCTTTTCCTTAAAGGGGCCTTGCTCCTTTTAGCCCCTGGAGCACACTACCGCCGCCTCCAACTCCTCCAAAAGCCTCTCTCCCTTCCTCTGCGCCTGCCGACAGCCTCATCCAGTTCCTTCGCTCCATAAGCCCCGGGACCTCTCCTCCTCTGCCTCCATCGGAAACAGCCCTAATTTGCAACAGAATTCATCGTTGTGTCAGCAGTCAGATCTTGCTACCGGCAGAACAATTTCAAACAGCGTAAACAATTTTTAACGGTCTCGCCAACAGTTCTGAAACAGCTAAAAACTTGCCATACCAGCAAAGATTGTCAACCGTATGTTAGCTTAGTCCCACTACGTTGCTCAAACACATTAAAACCTTCCCGATCATGTGGCCTATATCCCTTATATCCCTCCAAAAAATTTTCACCTTCGAGAGCCAGACAGCTGCCGCCATCTTAACTTACATCTTAATATGGAAAGCCGGGTCTGCTTAACAAACCTTATAAGTCACTTAATGACTACAGTAATTTCCAGAATGACTGTGGCAAAAAGGTCCTAAAACTGGATGCGACTCACTTAACAATTGCATTGTTTAGCGATGGAAACTATGGTCCCAATTGTGTTTGTAAGTAGAAGCCATCTGTAGACTGGACAAGGAGAGCATATCTTCCCAAGTGCTCCATACAACCACTTCTCACAAACTCTGGGAAACAAGGGAATAGCCATGTTGCTCAAACCACAGTTGGTGCCTTCAAAATGACCCAGGTTCACAAATTTCTAATCACTTTCAGAAATTAGTTGTAAACTGCTTTTCAGGTATTAGGAATCTTTGGATCGACAAGTTTTATAGCACTGGAATTAATTATAAGAATACTTTCTCTGGGAATTTTTTTTAATTTTCTTTTTAAAAAGCTATGATAGGATGGGACTTTGATGATTGGACACTGGAGGGAACTAGAAGGAACTAAAAATTACAATTAAAAGAGAAGAATGTTTAAATTTGATTTACTAATGCAGAATGAAGGAAAATATTTTAAACTAGTTTTACAGCATTGGAATTAATTATAAGAATACCTCCTCTGGGAAATGCTTTTGTTTGAATTTTCTGTTTAAAAAAACCATGACAGGATAGGGCTTTGAAGACTGGACACTGGAAGGAACTAGAAGGAATTAAAAATAATAATTAAAGGAGAAAAACACTCATATTTGATTTACTAATATAGAAGGAAAGAAAATATTTTAACATTGGACATATTGAAGGATATTTTAGAATGTCTGCCTCTATGTTTAAAAAAAAAATATGGAAAAGGAATAAGTTTTACCTGACAAAATTAAATGATCTGAAAGTGGATTTGACAGGCTAAAAAAATGATATGGAAAAAGATGCTACATTGGACATTCAAAAAAAAAAACATGACTGATGTCTTAATAATTAAAAGGATATATTAATAACAAACCAAGAGAGTGGCCAAAATAATTTTCCTTTCTTGGATTTGCAAGAGAGGCTTGTTAAAGCTTTGAAGAATTTTGTGAGAAGGACAAAGAAAAAAATGAAAAAAAAATAAAGATCAAGATTGTTAAAAGTAAAATATATATATATAAAGTTGGTTTATTTGCTCAAGATTATCTCTGGTAACATTTAATGAACTTCTGTTAATCAGGCCTGACACAATGAGTCTCTAAGGATTTGTTTATAGATAAAGTAAATGTTGAAGTATATGAAGAAGAGATCTTTGTTGTATTTTAAGAGAAAGGTGATAAATTACTAAAATTATTTATATTAGTGATGAAGGGGAAAGTGCGTCTCTCTATATATATTGTTTCTTTTTCTTCTTTTTTCTTTTCTCTTTTTTGCTTTTTTATTTCTATTTCTTTTTATTCTTTTATTTTTTTAAAAAAATTATTTATGCAATTTTTAATAAAATTACTTTAAAATGAAAACTGACAAATATGCAGTTTCTCAACAAGTGCAAAAAAATGTTTAAAAGGCATCAACAAAACGTCTTGGCGGAAAGCAAAGGGCATAGTGCCTAAAAACTAAGATGTAAAAAGTAAAATTCCCACACATGGAGGACAAATGAACGCCATATTTCCAATCTGGTCATTTTGGCACCTTTCTAATGCTATTCCTTTTTAGTGGCGCCATAGCTTTTCCCCAGATAGCATGGGTCAAAAAAGATATGGTTTTAGTTTAATATCTGCTTCTTATACATTCAGTGACTATTTGAACTTGTGACAGCACTGAACGAGTGGCAATTACAACCAGTTCCTGACATTCCAGCTGACATTTCTGGATACTTGGCAACTGATCCAGATTTCTGATCGTCACAGTGACCTATGGTCACATGATCACTAATCGCAACCTTCGCTGCCAGCTTCCCACAAGCAAAGACAAAGGGGAAGCCGGCAGAAAGTGGAAAGTGGCAAGCACGTGAGGTCCTTGTTTAAAAACAGTAACTGGGGACTGCCAGCACTGCCATAGCTCAAGGATGTACTCACATTATATCATACTTTATATGATATGCATCACTTAGCGATAGAAATTCTGGTCCCAATTACCACTATTAACTAAGGACGATTGTAGTTTAGACAATGTCCTTGTTGTCAAAAGTCTATGTTAGTTAGTAGTGATTAGTTGTGCATGCAACTCATGAGTGGTTGATTTCTTTTTATATCTGTCAAACTATAGCACTAACTGAAAACTGTATTGCTGAAAATATTCAAAGCTCGTTTTTTGTAACACGCACATTTTGCTAAATTGCTCTCCCAAGGGCCTTGGGAGCAATATCTTTTGGTAAAAAAGAAAGTTTTTGCTTATGCCATTCTAGGGATTTAATGAAGTTGGCAGAATGGTATTAACTGTAATCTACAATTGGATCATGGCCAGAAAGCAGTTTCTTTTATCAAGATGGATCCAGCGTTCCTTGACATTATTGAAGATAAAATCATCATAAAGAAAGAAAGCAATTAAATAAATTTCTATCACTGTTACTCAATAGCACCGGAATTATTAACCCAGTCAGTCAAATTCTTCTCCAAGAAAAATATGGAAGTAAGTTGCAAACTTTTATAGAATTTTTAATTGAGTTAACTTCCACTTAGAAGCTAATTGGATCATTGCTGTCCCTTCCTCATAATCAAGCAAGAATGAAAATGGTTCATTTACCCCAAATAGAATTTTGTTGACTACTGATGGTCCTGTGTCATTATTAGACCCCATATACACAAATATTTGGAGACAAATCTCCAAAAGGACTTTCAATTTGCTATTTCTAATCACATCAGAAGCACTTCAAAGAAGCCACAGAATTGGCAGCAAAGAACTTTATGTATAACTACCAGTAAATAAAGTGGAATGGACAAAAAATGTAACATATGATGGAAAAACTCTGAAGTCAGATGATTTGTATCTGACTTTTCAGCAACCAATGTAAAGAAATCATACAGCCGGATGGCTTATACCTTCGCAACTGGCTGTGAAAGGAGTTTCTTGAAGAGAGATGAGGATGCCTGTAATGTATAAATTTGTCAAGATATGTCTAAAAATATCCATGGGTATCAGGTTCCTGGGAAAGGAAAATTCTCTACTATTTTCACTATGCCAATCATTCTGAAAACTGCCCTATGTGCCAGAAAGATCACAACATGTCTTAATTTAATAAACCTGCATTTTAGAAATTAAAAAAAAAACTGCAGTTATTACAAACTATTTATTTGATTTTTTTTTAATGTGGCGTGGACATTATAACTAGTGGGAGTAGTTTTTGTGATCTCTTTTGAATCTCACAGGGCTATGCAGAGATTTAGACTCAAAGGGGTGAAAGTGATCTGGAATGTTTATAGACATCTACATTGCATCTGTTTGCAAATCAAACACATTTTTTGCCTGGGATTGTGCAAGCTCAAGAAAAGAAGATCGCTTTTTTTTAAAGAGGTACTGACAGATGAACTTTAATGTAATTCACTTTTTTCTTCCAATCCAAGTCTCCGCAGAAACCTAAATCCTGGTGCCCATGCTGTGAGGGAGAACTTGTAGAAGAAACTTTCAAAAGTAATACATAAAAGGACACTTTTCAGTAAGAGTGCTGTTAAAAGATTTTAGGGAGGTGGGTCTCCTAATACAGTATATGCATCAAACTACGTATGAAGGTTCCTAGGCAAGGAGGCACAAATTTTGGGCAGATGGGGGAGGTGACATTTAGTCTTTGAGTAGTAAGGCAGAAGCCAGAACCAGAAAGTCAATGGAGTAGAATAAGAAATGAATAGTGTCAGAAGCGACATGTCATTAAAGTAAGCTCATTAAACATAGTCAATATATTATTTTTTAAATATAGGTGACATGATTATCTCCTAATTTGGAGAGGCTCTGGGGCCCTGGGATCTCTGAACATGATCCCCACAGAAATTAGGCTGTATAGTCTTCAGCCCTGAAGTCAGACCCAAATTACCTTCTCCTCTTCTTATGGAAACAATAAGGCCAAGTGCTTGACCATCACCAAACAAGTAGTCCCAAATGAACTTTTCAGGTTCAATATGTGCAGAAATGGCACGGGCACAAACCAAGACCAGAAATGAACAATGCTTTCAGGTTTTCAAGAACTCTAAAGAATTGGGTAGCTGCAGTTTGAAAATTGTATTTTGGAAAAGTGCACATGCACACACACACACACACACACACACACTCAGAGAGAGAGAGAGAGAGAGAGAGAGAGAGAGAGAGAGAGAGAGAGAGAGAGAGAGAGAGAGAGACTCATCTTGAATACAATGAATTTCTGCAGGCACTACAAATTTACATAGCTCTGACCATGTGTTTGGACATGGTCATATCTCACTTTTGTAGGTTATTCCTTTTCTTCTGCTCTGTACTAATATAAATTCATAATGTCCACTTGAAAACTTGCCTTAGAGGTAGTCCTTGATTAACAGCAGTTTGTTTAGTGACCATTTGAAATTACAATGGTACTGAAAGAGCAACTTATGACAGTTATTCATACAATCGTTGCAGCATCCCCATAGTCATGTGACCAAAATTCAGAGGCTTTATGATGGTTGTGGTGTTTCGGGGTCATGTGATCACCAATGAGGAGCCAGATTGTTGGAGCAATATACTGACATTGTAAACTACTCAGAGAGAGCGGTAAAGCCCTATATGGAGGTATATAAGTCTAAGTCCTATTGGTATTGCTGTTTTGCGACCTTCTGACAAGCAAAGTCAATGGGGAAGCCAGAGTCACTTAACAACCATGTTACTGACTCAACAATTGCAGTGATTCACTTCACAACTGTGGCAAGAAAAATAGTGAAATGGGGCAAAACTCACTTAACAAATGTCTCACTTAGCAACAGAAATATCGGGCTCAATTGTGGTCCTAAGTCAGGGACTACTTATAGGTTACTTTTTTAATCAATATTAAATTTTTGTGTTTTCTTTCCCTGATATAGATGCTTCTATGCACTTTCTTCTAACACATGGACGTTTATGCGTATAGATGAGTGGTCAGACCTTTGGCAAACTGCAGATTTCAACCTTAAACTGTCTTCTGATTCACACAGTTTCAATAGATGAAAACTAGGTAAATTCACATTAAATGCAAGACAGAATAACTTTTTCCTCACCTCTAGATACAGCTTGAAGCAAGTGCAGACACTAGATATACCAACAGAGATACTGGCATTGATTTGTAAAACGTGTATACAAACACACACACACACACACACACACACTATATATATATATATATAAATCATATACAAACTTTCAAATTGTTATATTCTCTACCAAGCCACTGTAGGATTTCTTTAGGGAGCCTGGGCTCTAACAAGAAGGATTTATTCAATGAATATTCAGACGAACCTCTCAAAAGACATTTGAAAGCAGGTACAAATTCTCCAAGGATGAGGGAAGACGATTTTGCAGGTTGTAATGAATCCACTGCACATTTCTTTGGGGATAGCAGGAGCAATGTTACTGCCGGTATATGAATACACAGAAAGAAATGCCTCTGTATGACATTGAGCCTGTCTTTAGTGCTAAATAATGATGAACATTGCTGTTTCTTTATTGAAACACCTTTGTAAAGACACAAACGTTCATGGTAACTGACAGTTCTAAAACTAAGTAAAAGCCTTAAAGTTAGGGAAATGAACCAGAAAGGCCTGAAATGTGGGGATTTAGAAGAGCAATGGCAGGCTGCAGGGCTGAAGAGAAACTAGTAGCGTTGTCACGAACATGTGAACATGAGAGAAAGGCCATAATTGGAAAGGCTGTCACTGTGAGCTGCCAAGGGTCAGCAGCATTCAAATACCGAAGCCCATCCAGCTATAGCCTTGAACTGTGGTATGATGCAGTCACAGGAACATTTGCAAAACACAGAGGTATTCAGACTACATCCACACTCCTGTAAAATAAATAAATAAATAAATGTTAAAAGGGGGGCAGTACAAAAATTAGCTGCAACCTATTGATTTAAATTCCTTCTGTTATGTTTTCCCCATCCATTTTTCAAACCTGATAGGTATTCTTTTATGTATATGCTGCTAAAGTTACTCTGAACCAGGATTAATATTTCCCCTTCATACACCAGGAAAAGCACAGTATCAGGCACTGTGTATTAAATAGGTTCTGTGCTTATTCTGGCGCTCATTTGTGCAGTATTTGTGAAATCAAAGTAAAAAAACACCACCAGTAGCAGTAGAAGCAAAATGTTAACAAGTGTAGAGCCTCAAAGTGCCCCCTGGGAGGGGCTCTGGGGGAAGGGAGACAACATGTGGTCAAGAACTGAAAAAAACATGGGATCCAGACTTTGAACCAACAGAATCCTCAAAAAAGTGATGAGGAAGATGACAGCTACTTTGATTCAATACAGGGAATACAATTTGGGGAAACTGGATAAAGCTATTTCCCAACTGCCCCCTGAAGAGACTTAATTGAGACATTAATCAGACTGAATGGAAATTAATTTTTAAATGGCCATTTAAAATAAAAAAAAGCCCATAATTACTGGCAAGAACTTCTTTCAGTCAATTGTGCACACAGCAACATTTGGAACCTCTTTTTATCCTACACAACTTGGATTTGTGGACTACAGTTCCTGTAAAATAATAAGCAATAAATAATCACTTTTCTGCAAGCCTTAGGGGAACATATTTAGCTGGTCCAAAGGATGGGATATTCTCTGTTTTTAAACAGTGGATTCAAGAAACCATTGGCAGGAAGATAAAAATGAGGAGATGCCTCTATCATCATAAGAATAATCTGCTGTCTTTCTCAATAGGATGCATTTCTATTGTTTCCCCTTTTATAAAGATGGGAACACAAGCTGCATCAAGGAGGGAAAGAAGTTGTGGGGAGGGCAGAGAGAAGAGCAGATCCTTAAAGAATCTGAACAAATTTGACTCCACAGCAGCTTCCCCCCCCCCCAATACTATCAATATGGAAATGGAAGATAAGGACTTCTAACCCTCAGGAGCTGCATTCTGTTCCAAGCATGTGACTCAGAGGAATGTGTGCAGGGCAAGCTATTGGAATTGAAGACACACAACAAGAGGACAGAGGTGATGTGCTTTTGCATGATACATTAAGGGAAGGAAACATTTGCTGTTTAATTTTTCTCTGATGCCTTTTTGGGTGTCTGTTCACTGGGAGAAAGTGAAGGAAAACCAGCAGAACCTTCTGCCTGCAAAAGAGGAGGGAGATATACAAGTTCCTGACAGTTTTCTGTCATTCCCTGACAGAACAGTTAATCAGTGGAACAACCTGCTTCCGGAAGCTGTGAATGCTCCAACACTGGACGTTTTTAAGAAGAGACTGGACAGCCATTTGTCTGAAATGGTATATAGAGTTTCCTGCCTGAGCAGGGGGTTGGACTAGATGACCTCCAAGGTCCCTTCCAACTATTATTATTATTATTATTATTATTATTATTATTATTATTATTATTATTATTATTATTATTATTATTATTATTATTATTATTATTATTGGGGTGGGAAGGGACCTCACAAATGAAAACAAAACTGCAACCTGGAGAGGAGTACAAAAGGAAAGCAGGAGGCTGACTGTAAAGGATCAGGAGCATATGGCTGGGGATGCACCAAAAGCTTTTCCTCTGTTTCAGCCACCCGAAAGGGGATGGAATTTGCTCTCAGCTGGGGGAGCAGCATGTGACATTCTCAGCAATGCAGAATGCCCTTTGGATGATGCTTGATGGATGACATCAGCAATACACCCGTCTCACCCTTCTTTAACCCGCAGGCTCATGTGTACATTTCTAGCCTAGCATTCCATCTATCAAATAGATTGTGGGAGAGGCATGGGTGAAGAGAGAGGCAGAAGGAAGCCAATGAGGGAGGAGGCTCAGCACAGCCACCAGCGTTCAACCGGCTGGATCAATTGTTCCGAATCCCATCTGCAAAATAAGCAATGCTCCCATCCCAACCCATCTGTTATCACATAACATTTTTAATAACAGCACACAGCATTTCATAATAAGTTCTCTCCCCCACTTGCATTTTAAATCCTGGGCTATTCAGACAGAAACACAGAGACCATTCTAAGTAGCTGCTTAGAAATAGTATCATGTCGTGCTCAAGTTCCATTAGCAAAAGTGGAGATTCACATAAGGGTGGATTTATCCTCTCTTCAAAAAAAACGTAAGTCTCCAAAAAGCCAGAGGAAAGCCATCTGGAGGCTCCTTGTAGGGCACAGTGAGAGATGGGGAGGACAATAATCAGGCAGAGCTTTCCAGACAACATTAAAACCATATTAATGGGCTGTGGTCCACTTCTATAAATAAATCTTTTTCATACAAAGGAAGTGAAGATGATCTCAGATTTAGCGTGATATTCCTTTCAATCTGTATTAACACGGGGAGAGACAGTCTCATTATGAAAGTAGGACAGATTAATAACCTTCACCCAGTATTCATAAGTGCTCATAATCCACAAAAAAGATATTTCAAATTTGTGCTTGTTAATGCAGTGGTGGTGGGTAGGGGGAGGGGAGGAAACCTTCAATAAACAGGAACTATTGAGAAATTTACAGAATTTATGCACTACTTAAAAGCACTGCCACTGCAATTGTATTAAAAAGTATCTGTTTAGTTTTTACATCCTTAAGCAATACACAGTCTTCCTGTCCACATGGGGTGCTTGTTTACATCTTATGCTCTATACATTTTGCCTTGAACCTTCTGTCCTACTTCTCCTCTTCTACAAGTTGCAGGACAAGAAGGAAGTGCGTTCACGCTAATGTATACTTTTACCTTCTAATGTTCTAATTCTGATAACTAAAATTAGAGCATCTCCCAGGCTCTGGGCTAGGCTGGTCTTGCTGAGGGTCTGATATGTTTGTTACTGTTGTCACTGTTGACTCAGACTTACCATCTTCTTTTTTGTTCTTTTATATACTTATTGTTTTGTTGCTGTGAGCTGCCCAGGGTGGACTGAAGTTGGATGGCAAAATCTAAGTCAAATTAAATGAATGAATAAATAAATCAAACTCTTTTATTGTAACTGAGCTTAATCTGCAGATCCATCCCCGTATGTATTCAATGATTTAATCTGTCATAGCTATAAAAACTTCATTCTGACAACCAAGCCCATATAAAACATACTTACAGATGCAGATTGTTATATTTATGGTGTTGTTTACTTCCAGTTAAATCTGAAGCGTCTTAAGTTATCAGTATATTGGATTTCTATTGATTTGCTTGTAGCAATAGAAGAGATATGTGGCTCAGGCTTGAACTGTGGAGTCCTTACTGCTCTCCAGGTTTGGTTCGTTGCCTCCAGACACGTTTCCTTACTCAATGTTTCCTTAGCCAACTATGCAACATCTTCATTGCTAGAAGGTGAGGTTTGCTCTGTTTCTGTACAATAGCTTGACCCCTAACTTCTAGCACCTAAGGTAAATAAATAAATCAATAAATGGATGTCTTTGGATGAAGACATGTTACCTCCAACCCATAAATAACCCTGAGACTTCAAGACGAATAGATTGACCACCATGAATTTATCCAACCCCCCCCCCCTTCCAAGCCACTGAAAATGTCAGTGGCCATCACCACACCCTGTGATAATGAATTCCTCTTCTTTGGCATTACAAATCACAAAGCACACAGAAGCAGTCGGGTTTCTCACGAGAGCATTCTCAAAAACAAAACTCTAATAATAACTTTGCTTTAGGCTTTAAAGGGTAAAGAAATAATATATGCCTCTCTAGAGAGGCATCTCTGATCAGCGTTACTTCAAACTTTTTAATTTTTTAATCATCCAAAGAGCACAAAAAGTGAAGGAAATCCTTTTGGAATATAATGTGCTTGCAATGACTAAATATTAGTATGAATATTTATACAAGGAAGCTTCACTACTTCTGATGTTAGTTATTTGTTCATTTACCTAATTTAGTCACAAGCTCTGGCCGAAGACAAAATAAGGGTGCATTTATATAGGAAGTTTTCTAATCAATAAAATGGTGTTCCAAATGTATTTTATTATCAATTCATCACTTCTACAAATCTTAGACTAAAAAAACCCTACCATCCTTTATATCATGCATCTATGCTGGGAAAAAACCCACAAATCTGAAGCATGGGAAGCACATCCGCAGTTTAAATTCACATTTTCAATGACGACTCTGTCTCTAGTTTAATATAAACTAAAGGTTATCTATCTAAGACGGTGGTCGACCCCTTCTACAGATGGTAAAGGATCAACGTTAATTTCGTCACTCTTGAAAATGAATTAATTTTAACATTTTGGTGACCCTCAACATTTTATCGTCAAGTTTTTACATTACGAGTACGAACGTGATTATGAGTAGTAGATAAACTAATTTCAGAAATATTAGGATGACAGACAAATTTATGATGCATTCCACAATCATCCTGAAAGATACAAACTTGTCACCTTTATTACTATTTCTTAGGTGCAAAATAAGGTGTCAGGTCCACCATCATATCCTGTCATTCTGATGAAAGGGGAGGAGGAAGGCCTGCTGGCATTTTTTGCATGTTTTTACCATAACTGCTTGGAAATTAGGGATTGTCTTTGGAGACGGAGCAGACTCCCTCCCAGCCAGTTCCAACGTGGTTCCAAGGTCATCGTGCACTGAGAGTGACCTGTTATCTGCCCAGCACCTCAGCATTCTCAAAACAACCTTGCAGCATCATAATGGCTGCAATCTGGGGGGTTGGGTTTGGGGAAGGGGAAGATTTGCTTTGTGCTTTGCGCGGGACCTTCAGATTCCACCTGACTTTTCTGTAACCACTTTCTCTCAGTAAAAGTTATTTTGAGACAAGAGTTTTGCTTTCCTGAGGGAACAGCTGGGGCAGATCCTTACATAAGGTCTGTGCTATTCTCTCCAACTTTTACCAATACATTTAAGATATAAAACCATGTCAAGTCAAGTTCAGCTCATAGCTTCATTACCCAGTAAAATCTGGAAACAGTAGACAAATGGCTTGCAATCAACTCCTTTTGAGGTGTTTTCAGACTCCCAGTTCAGCCTATAAGTTTTTCAACTGTCCTGTTTTCACATGTTAATCAAAACTCTAAGTTAAGGTGGTTTGCCACCACGGTGCTTGCAGACGTATGGAGACGAGCTTCGTCTTCACCGTCCAGTTTTATCCTGCTGGGGGACCCTGGAAAGGGTCAAAGGTCGCCCTGTAGGGGCGATGAGCAAGGAGAGGACCCCTGCTTGATCATGGTAGGGTGGCAGCCCTGCCACTTGATCCAGAGCAGCTCTCCAAACCAGCGGGGAAAAGACCGGCCATAGCAATATGGCTCGTCATTAAGCTGCTGACAGCCGAAGTCAAAACTACAACCAAGCACCTTTAAAGCAACGCGAATGAAACTGGGTGAGATCTGATCTTCTCTTTAAGATTTTAAATATTTTTCCTGCAAAAGCTGCCCAAAGTATTTCTCCCTCTGTGAGGAGAGAGGGAAGGGAATTCTTACCCCACCCTCTAAGAACAGCGGCGACTGACTACCCAGGGGAAATAGAGCTACTATAAGAACAACTTTAATTTAATTGGATGCATATACCTTGACATTTGGGGACTAAAAGTTTTCCTATTCTTACTGAAGATGTTGGTTTCTATCTAAAAAAAAAAAGAAATATACTTTGAAAAACTATTATTAAAACTCGGGACTTAAAAAGTTTTAAACGGCATCAGTGACATCTTGTGGTGAAGTATGATACTACAACTTGTTATTGGCTAAAAGAGACTTGGCTTGAAGCCCAGAACTTAGAAAAAAACTCTCTCAACCTTGACAGATATCACCTGTGAGAAACCCAGTTGTGAAGAAGGAACTGCAGGGCAGTATATCTGGCCTGTTTGAACTATGAAGGGGGCCGGGTGTTTACCAAATTGGACCTGCGGGAGGCATACTACAGGGTGCGGATACGGGAGGGGGACGAATGGAAGACAGCCTTCAACTGCCCCCTCGGCAGTTTCCAGTTCCGCGTGCTGCCGTTCGGGCTACAAGGGGCCCCCGCGGTTTTCATGCAGCTGATCAACCAGGTACTGCATGAGCATCTATACCGCGGGGTGCTGGTGTATCTGGACGACATCCTGATATACACCGACACCCTGGAAGCACACATCCGGCTAGTACGACAGGTGTTACGGAAACTCCTTGACGCGCACCTATACGTGAAGATCTCAAAGTGTGAGTTCCACCAGTCCAGGTTGGACTATCTGGGGTACCGCATTTCAGGGGACAGTGTGGAAATGGACCCCCTCAAGGTACAAGCCGTGGTGGAATGGCAAGCCCCCAGAACGCGGCGCCAGTTGCAGAGCTTCCTGGGGTTTGCTAACTTCTACCGGCAGTTCATACCGTCCTTTGCTGCCGTAGCCCATCCGTTACCAGAGCTGCTCCGGACGAAACATTTGGCTGGTAAGCCCAGGCCGGGTCAGCCACTAGCGTGGACCTTGACCTGCCAAAAAGCATTTGAAGCCCTTAAAGCATTGTTCGCCAAGGAACCCGTGCTACTCCACCCGCAGCCCGATGCCCCCTTCATCGTGCAGGCGGACGCCAGCGACGTGGCCGTCGGCGCAGTACTGCTCCAACGGAACAAACAGGGGGTCCTCCAACCATGTGCGTATACGTCTCGCAAGTTCACCACGACGGAGAGGGGGTGGGCTATATGGGAGAAGGAAGCGTTCGCTGTCAGATGGGCACTGGCAACATGGAGACACTTGGAGGGGGCCGAGGTGCCGTTTGAGGTGTGGACCGACCATAAGAACCTCGAGGCGTTGCTAACACCCCGACGCCTGTCGCCCAAACATGTCCGGTGGGCACAGTATTTTACGCGGTTCCGGTTCACCCTCAAGTACGTACCCGGTGGGAAGGACTTCCTCGCGGACGCTTTGTCACGAATGCCCCAATACCACAGCAAACGTGACGGAGTTGTGCAAGCGATCATGCCTCCCTACACCCAAGGCCCCGAACGAGCAGGCCCCTGTACAGTGGCGGAGGGGGTGCTCCCAGACCTACAAGCGGCTGTGCAGAACGATACCTGGCTGCGAGATCATCCAGGTCTCCTGACACTGAGGGGAGGGTTGGCCTGGAGGAGGGACAAGCTATACGTCCCCGAGGCATTACGGCGTACTGTCCTCCAACGGTGCCACGACGCCAAGCAGGCCGGACACTTTGGGTTCCTTAAGACCTTACATCTGGTGAGAAGACAGTTTTGGTGGCCCCGGGTGAAACCGGATGTAGAAACATATGTGAAGGCCTGCCACATTTGTGCCACCGCTAAGCCCCGGGTGGGGAGGCCCATGG
>NW_015387262.1:147886-178495 GCF_001527695.2 Protobothrops mucrosquamatus | reverse complement strand
ACCTTTATTGATTTGCAGAGTTATATGTGGGAAATTGTTTTTCTATTTCTTTACATGAGAAGTATTTGTTATTACACAAGATGATGGAATACTTTGGACTATAAATTCTTACTTGGCAAACAATTTCCACTATAAGACTACCCACAACGTGTGAAATAGATGTCACATACCTAGCTATACAAAACAAAAAACTATTTTTAATGTTTCATTTTAAAATCCTCAACTTAATACATTAACAAGGAAATATGGATGAAGATCAGGAAAAATAATCCTTTCTATGTCAAAATCAATACACGAAACCATTCTTTCAGTGTGTAACAAAATAAGAGGCAACACAAAAGAACAAGACGCCAGCTTAGATATACAAACCCAGATCTTGACTACACTAAAGACTTAACAATGCAGAAAACAACAGGAGAAGTGGAACAACTAAATACTAAGACAGAGGACCCAACTGACCAACAGATGCAGCCAACAGGGAAATTAGAAAAGAGAGTGACAACATTGAAAATGGAAAAAACTTTTTTCATAAATCAGAAGAAACTTGAGGAAAAGGAAGAAGAACAGATTGAATGCAAGATAAACTTATCGGGACAATTGTGGGAAATTGGAGTAATAGGGAGGCTATTAAATGAATACAATGGGGCTAGTTCTTCCAAAAAACTGTAATTAAATGGTCTTTCTTATTTCAAATAATACATATAATAATAGAGGGAGAACTGTTTGAGGAATCAAAAGTACTGACATGGAAGGTTAGTTGGCAAAGGAAAAAAGCCAGAGTAAGGCTGAAAGAAACTAGGGTTTTGATTTATTAGAGGGGATCCTATACTATTGATTAGAGGGTTGAATATGGTGGAACATAGATAAGTTTTTAGAAAATAAAGTAATATTATAATTGAATAGGTAAGATATGCAATAAGATTAATAGATTTTTGGTTTAATATGGTGAAAAATAGATAATTTTTAGAAAATAGAATAAGATTATATGCAAATAGATAAGATGTGTGTTTAGAATATTAGATTTTGTCATAAAAAGGGGGAAATGTAGAAGTTGAGATAAGGGAAACTTTGGTCACCTCCTAAAGCTTGGAAATTATAACATACCAAATGTTAAATTGAATATTGAGGGGAAATTAAAGCCTGGGAAAAAAGCAATAACAGGACATTGATGCATATAAGATTGAATGCAAACACAATTAAGATGTGCATAAGTTAAAAAATTATTGATAAATGTAACAAAAATGGTTTTACTTAGTTGATAACAATAAGAACTATATTAGTTCAATATGAGACAGTACATATTAAGGGAAAAAGAGAGGAAATATCTGATGATGTAACTTGAGATTTGTGCTAAAGATTTATGTATGTTATGGAATTATTGATTACCCAGTCACCACATTGCTTTTTAAATGTTTAATTGTAAAATCAGAAAACTAATAAAATATTTTAAAAAATCTCTAAGTTAAGAATGACTACTTACTTCCAATGTTATATTCACAGTACAATACTACAATATTTCTTGGTAGATATAATAATCAACTTCAATTGGCAGAAGAATCATTCCAATGATATTGTCATTGTCCAATTGTCAAATGCAGCAACTATCTCTCTACTTCAACCCTGATCCACAATAAGTATGCTCAGGGCACCTCATGGTATCTCTATCTCCTACGGCAGTGGTGGCGAACCTATGGCACGGGTGCCAGAGGCAGCACTCAGAGCCCTCTCTGTGGGCACACACGCCGTTGCCCCAGCAGAGTTCACCAGAGTTGCGAGCACGTGGCGTTTGGAAGCGACAGGGTAGGAAGTGAGCAAGCAAGTGGTGTTGGCCCCCCGGGGATGCCCCGGAGATGGTGAGGGACTGGCCCCTGCCACGCTCACCCAGTCTGCCGTGACCACTGCAGCCACGCCCACCCAGTGGGCCACACCCCTCCACTCCACCTGAAGGCACCACAATGCTGATGCAGCCCTGGCACTTTGCGATAAATAAGTGGGTTTTGGGTTGCAGTTTGGACACTTGGTCTCTAAAAGGTTCGCCATCACTGTCCTACGGCATTATCCCTGTTAAGCAGTTGAGCCAGCTGATTTCCATTTAGCTGTGGTCAAAAACATGTCAGAACTTTTTTCTATAAGAAACAATGGCTCTGTGAAACATTGGGGTGGGGGCTGTTAATGATCTTGAGGAAACTTTTGTTTCACCTGCAGCCATCCCAACAAGTCTTTCAAGAAGAAAGATGGCTTGTTCCCTGTTCAATTCCCCCACCCACAAAAGCCTCCCCCCTCTCCCTCTCTCCATGCTGCAGATAATTTATTTCACTTCTTTTTTGCATGGAATGGGAGGCTGGAAGGTTTTGTTGCTATTGTAGCAAGTCCTGTGGCAAGACAATGATTTTTACTCCTTGGTTCTCAAAACCACGTGGCACTGACAGTGAAGTCAGATCATTTTCAAGCATTGCTTGGGAAATAAAGACGGAGAAAGAATAGGAGTCTCAGTTCAGCAATACTGTTCTGGCAAAAGTACATAGAATGGGTGTGTTGAATTGGGGGTTTTCTGTAACAAAACAGCAATAGCACTTAGACTTATATACCACTTCACAGTGCTTTACAGCCCTCTCTAAGTGGTTTACAGAGTCAGCATATGGCCCCCAACAATCTGCATCCTCATTTTACTAACCTTAGAAGGATAGAAGGCTGAGTCAGCCTTGAGTTGGTGAGATTCGAACTGGCAGTCGGTCACCAGTAGATTTAGCCTGCAATACTACATTCTAATCCAGTGGTTCTCAACCTTTTTAATGTCGCGACCCCCAACCGGCCGTAAGTCAAGGACTAAACCGGTCGTAAATCAAGGACTAAACCGGTCGTAAGTAGAGGACTGAACCAGTCGTAAGTCGAGGACTACCTAACCGGTCGTAAGTCGAGGACTTTCCCTGCCCGGGAGCGCCGCGCATGCGTGGTTCTGCCCCCTGCGCCGGCTGAGGCGTAGCTGGCAAGCGGCAGAGACGGAGCAGGCCAACCACCAGCTGGCCCAGCTCAAGGGAGGTAAGGCACCCGCCGGAAAAGGGGAAAAAAATGGCGGACAGCCTTGCTTGGCGACCCCCGTGAAATGGTCGATCGACCCCAAATGGGGTCGCGACCCATAGGTTGAGAACCGCTGTTCTAATCTAATTGCACCACCACGGCTCTTAAAGCATAAGCTTCATATACTTCTGCAATTAAATGTGTTCCTGTGAATCTTTCTTTCTTTCTTTCTTTCTTTCTTTCTTTCTTTCTTTCTTTCTTTCTTTCTTTCTTTCTTTCTTTCTTTTTTCCTTCCTTCCTTCCTTCCTTCTCCATCTCATAAACACATACACACTCTCCTGTACTGTAGCCTTTATTTTAGTTGCTACTAAAATTTAATGGTTGCTTTTATATCATGAGCCCACTGCACACTGAGAACTTCTTTATATCTTCTTTTACTGCCCATGAGCTGAAAATAATATAGATCATTTGCCAACAAACATTCCCCTCTTCTTCATTCTCTCCATCCCACAAATGTTCTTCTACACCTTTTTTTTTTTTTGCAGTTACCGCTGCATATTTTCAATCAAGCAAAAGTGGGACATGAAGAAAGCTAGTTTCTTCTCCATGTACCTTGAGATCAGACCACTGAGGTGGGGAAAAGAAGATCCCTTTATCCTTTGCAAGCTAGATTTAGGGCAAAGGGTTGAACTTCATCTCACATTGTGAAAAACCCACATATCTAGGTTCTGCACTGCAGAAATCTGTTACTGTACATCTCAATTTCAGCTCTGTAGCTCAAGGCTCACCCAGGGATATTTGCCGCCTAAAGCAAATGACCTCACTATGGCCTTGCCTCCATGCCACCTAAAGAAACCCACTGAATCTTACTTCAAGGAGGAGAATGTCCTCTACCTAACTTTAGAAAAGCAAACAAAATTAAGGGTGCACACAATTTCTTTTCCACCACTTTGCTAGTATTCATTACTTTTCTTACCTAGGAACTACTTGACACCGCTTAAATAAATTCTACAGTTCTGCAGCAGGAACACGTGTACTCCAAATGAGCAGAGCAACTTAAAGTTTCATGTGAGAAGGGCAGAGCAACTTGAGCAGAGCAACTTCAAGAGTCACATGAGAAGGATAAAACCCAACAAGACACAGAAGTACCAAGGACTGGAGGAGAAAGGAGATCAGGATAATCTGTTCTCCAGCATCCCTACCGGTGACATCTATATCATCCATCTTAACAGTTAATCTGATCTTGAATTGATCTTACCACAGCAGTTCGTGTGTTACTCAAAAAGTACATTACTACTTTATGGAGTACAGCTTCTATAATCCATGAACCTGTTTGAAGAAGCCCAGTTTCATCTGAGGCGCTGAAACACTCAAATAATTTCTGCTTTTGCAATGGATCATTCACTTAAGGTTCAGCCATTGTAACTCCTATGAGCAGGGGTGGGCAACTATGGCCCTAAATCTTATAAAGAACGGTTGCTGGAATTGGGCATGTCTAGTTTAATGAAAAGAAGGATTAAGGGTGACATGATAGGAGTGTTATCTCAGAGGTTGCCACAAAGAAGAGGGAGTCAAGGTATTCTCCAGAGCACCTGAAAGCAGGACAAGAAGCAATGGATGGAAACTAACCAAGGAGAGAAGCAACCTAGAACTAAGGAGAAATTTCCTGACAGTTAGAACAATTAATCAGTAGAACAACTTGCCTCCAGAAGTTGTGAATGCTCCAACACTGGAAATTTTTAAGAAGAGATTGGACAACCATTTGTCTGAAATGGTATAGGGCTTCTTGCCTGAGCAGGGGGTTGGGCTAGAAGACCTCCAAAGTCCTTTCCAACTCTGTTATTCTGTTATTCTTTATAACCTGTGGACTTCAACTATCAGAATTTCTGAGCCAGTATGGTTGCCCACCCCTGCCAAGAGTGTGCAGTCAGTCTGAGATTTTCCCAGTGTTTCAGAGATGTGGCTGGTTACACCTTGCAAATGGAGGGGAAGAATCAATGTCAGTGACAGAAGCTAGGACACATTTGAATACAACCATTCTGTGTTTTTTCATTGAGGTTTCCTAAAATATAAGAGTAACCAGCTAAAATTATTGCAGATGAACAGGTTACAATAAGCAGAAAGACAGGTTTTACAAAGTAGGACTTGTAAGTTAATCAAATATTGGACACAGGAACAGAAAATATGAACTCTACAATGTTAACTAACCTGTCATATTAAGTAACATGGCATCATGTTGGCAACCAGGAACAAATATCATGAAGCACTCATAGCTTGGGAATGAGATATAGCACCTATAGAGTCTTGAAAAGTCTTAAATCCTTCTGGGCATATGCTTTGATTCAACCCGAGTCAACATTTCCCCTATATGAATCAAATTGATGAAAATTAATAAGAAACCCATGATCATTTAAATAGATAGATTTTTATTGCTCATTCTGGTAATCCTCTCTTCTCTACTGCTTGATGCCTATTTTGGAACTCCTCAAAGCCAACAATACCAGGATAAAATTTGGACCTTTTTATGACCCAAAAGTTGGTATAAAAATAGAACTACATCTGTAATGAATGATAGAGATATTGCCACTGACAACTTCAAATTATTTTCTTGAAAAAAGAACAAAAAGCAATCTAGGGCACTATGAATTGGAGACTGAGATTTTTTTTAAAAAAGAGGGGGTATATTTAATGTTTTTTTTAACAAGAAAACATTTCCCTTGGATCAATCTCAACTCCTGGATGCATCCATAGCAGCAGTACAGAAGTCAATCAATCAGAATAGAGTTGGAAGGGACCTTGGAGGTCTTCTAATCCAGCCCCCTGCTAAAGCAGGAGACTCTATACCATTTCAGACAAGTGACTGTCCAGTCTCTTTTTAAAAACCTCCAGTGATGAAGCACCCACAACGTCTGAAGGCAAGCTGTTCCACTGGTTAATTTTTTCACTCTTAGGAAGTTTCTCCTTAATTCCAGGTTGCTTCTCTCCTTGATTAGTTTCCATCCATTGTTTCTTGTCTTGCCTTCTGGTGCTTTGGAAAATAAGTTGCCTCTTTATGGCAATCTCTCAAATACTGGAATACTTCTATCATGTCACCGCTAGTCCTTCTTTTCTCTAGACTAGCCATACCCAGTTCCTGCAACCGTTCTTCATATGTTTTAGTCTCCAGGCCTTTAATCATCTTAGTTGCTCCTCTTTGCATTTTTTCCAAAGTTTCAACTTCCATCTTTCAGAGTGGGTTTCTCCCTCCCCTCTTTTCAATTTAGCCTACAGCCCTAGATTTCCCAATGGATTCCTCTCCAAGTAATAATAAGATCTGATCCCACTTAGTCCATTTTCACCTTCCAAAGATCAAGCCAGGTCAGCTAAACGCCACCATCTGCTTTGAGCAAAGGTTTCTTCAAGCACTTAAAACTACTGTAACACTTGAACATTAAAAGGAAAAATTCTCAGAATTTTGCACCAAAAAGGAGAAACGAAAGGCACATAAAAGTAATCTGAACAATTCCTAGTTGAACAAACAATATAAGAGCAACGTTTACATAACTATTTTAATTAAACATTATGAGCAGATCACCCGTCTCCACTGCTATTAGCACAATTCTTGATTGCAGGCATTCAATTTGACTGCAAAAAACGGGGGAAGACATGCAGAAGAGAGGAATTCCCAGCCAATTTGGGGGACCAAAATCCATGCAACTAAAGTGCAATCAGAGGACAGGAAAACTGTGCTAATTAGTGCAAATCTCTGTTAGGAACTATGCATCTGAAGGTTTTTGTATATTATAGCAGCAAATTAAGTAATCAACCAGGCTTTTTCAAGAGATCTCCATGGGACAAACATAATACACAAATCATTTGTGTTTTAAAATAACACAGTAGACCAATATAAGTTTTGGTTATAGTTCCATAATGTTAAGTACGGTGATATTACAGCATATGGACATACCACATACTATGGACCCTGACATTTTCACTGCTAATGTCATCAACAGCTTAAGGCTTTTCCCCTATAAATCAGGTAACCTCTTTCTCCTACAATCAGACAAGGTGAAAAGCTTATATGGTTGGCATTACGATACAACATGAACCTTGCCAATTGCCAATACTATTCGTTGGAAAGGTTTCAAGTATTTAATCTATGAAGTTAAACATTCCTCACAGGGAATGGCTTATCATGTCTCCATTCCTCAGCTGTTTTCCACACCAAGGCTGGAAAATCAGGAAGTAAAGCTCTTCTGCCATCTCTTTGTTAAAACGCAATATTGCTTGAATTTCTGCCTAACACCTACCTATTAAACACACACACACCCTGCCAAGAAAGAGAATGTGATATTGCCAGGTCTAATTTACTTCACTTTCTGAGCTGCTCTGATTTTACCATTTGAATCCAACCCCTCTTTTAGGGGTAATCCCATAGCTGATCTTTAAAAAAGCACCCTTCTCTGCTTCTCTTTTTAACATATCAAAAACTTGCCTCCAAGGCATTTTTTTCCTTGTGAAGAAAGCAAAGACAAATTAAAGTGTAATGGCTCAAACTCACCTTCTGACTCTATGTGATCTAACTCCAGTTGCTAATAATAAGCCAAGTTTATGAGGCATAGAGGTGTTTTTATATATCAGCCTAGCTCTGTCAGCTTACACAGCTCTTCCCTCACCTCTGCAGAAACATTAAATCACTTATTTTATAGGCAGCACGGTAGGTAGGGTAAGGCCTGAGCAAGCAATGGGCTGAAAGGAATGGGAGTGGGGATCTTAAAAAAAAAAAAAGCAGAATGGGAAGGACAGAACATCACAGCTCATTTCAGATGGTTTCAAGAGTTTGACAAAAGTAGTATAACTTGGATGCTATACAGAACTAATGTCGAACAGGCAGTTAATATGCACTGAAGTACAGTACTACTTGAGGAATTACAGGTAGTCCTTGACTTACAACCACAATTGGAGCCAGAATTTGCGTTGCTAAGCAAGGCGGCTATTAAGTGAGTCACACCCTGTTTGCTAAGAGGATCACTGGAATTGTTAAGTGAATCACATGGTTCTTAAATGAATTCAGGTCCCCCCCCCCCGCATTGACTTTGCTTGTCAGAAACCAGATGGGAGGATCACAAATGGCAATCCCATGACTTCGGGACATCGCAAGTGTTGTAAATACATGTCGGTTGACAAAGGCCCAAATTTTGATCATGTGACCCGAAAGAAGTTGCAACAGTCATAAGTGCAAGGACTGGGTGTCACTTTTTCCATATAACTTCATATGAGTGCTAAACAAATGGTTGTAAGTCAAGGACTACCTATAAAGGCTGCCCTCTTCATATCAAGCCAAAGAGGCTCTTTCAGCCTCAGTTAGATAGAGAAGCCACCATCCTAATAAAACAGAATGTTCTCTGAAGTTTCTGTGTGTTGTCACACTGTAGAAACAGGGGGTCTTTGGAAATTCTCAGTCATCCAGGTCATGGTTGTCCCAAAGGTGCTTTTTCAGGAGGCAACTGGACTTTCATGTTTTTCTTTGAAGATGTTTCGCTTCTCATTCAAGAAGCTTCTTCAGCTCTGACTGGATGGTGGGGAATGGAAGGATTTATATTCCTGGCAGAACAGCTGGTCATTTGTGTTCTTGTAGAGCAGGGGTCTTCAAACTTGACCAGGCATTCTGGCTGAGGAATTCTGGGAGTTGAAGTCCACAAGTCATAAAAGGGCCAAGTTTGAAGACCCCTGTTGTAGAGAATAGCTGAGGTCATTTGGAGGTTTACCTGTGTCCTCAGGGTCACCTGAGTAGTGCAAATGTGTGTGGAGCCTTCTTGGCTGCAGGATGTTTTCTGCACTGTGTCCCTTCGCTGTTGAAGACAGGTGCAGGCTGTTGGGGATGAGTCTATGTTGTCTACATCTCAAACTGAAGCGCAAATGGTTCCTGTAGTCTGCAATGTTTTCTAGAAATTTGTTCGTACTCTTTCACTATTCGAACGGTGTGCATAGCTAAATGTCTCTGGAGATTCTCAGTCATCCAGATCACGGTTGTCCCCAAAGTGCTTTTTCAGAAAGCAACTAGACTTTCTTGTTTTTCTTTGAAAAACCCTGACGACACAAATAAACCTTCAGGTCGCCTCAATGACTTTCTAAAAGAATGCAAATGACCAGCTGTTCTACAAGGAATATAAATCCTTCCATTCCCCACCATCCCCACCAGAGCTGAAGAAGCTTCTTGGATAAGAAGTGAAAAGTCTTCAAAGAAAAACAAGAAAGTCCAGTTGCCTCCTGAAAAAGCACCTTTGGGTGTAGAAACAGAGGTTACTAGCCAGAGTGAACAGATGTCAAAAGACTGAGTATAGAACAGGGGTCTTCAAACATGGCAACTTTAAGACTTGTGGACTTTAACTCCCAGAATTCCTCAGCCAGGCTGATTGAGGAATTCTGGGAGCTGAAGTCCACAAGTCTTAAAGTTGCCAAGTTTGAAGACCCCTGGTACAGAACATGAGAGAGGAATGTTGTTTAGAGCAACAATCTCCAACCTTGCCAGCTTTGTGGACCAGCGGGCAGGGGAGAGGGGATGGTTCTGTGTGAGTGGTGGGTGAGTGCACGTATGCTTGCCTGCCTATTGTACAGGCAAATGGAGCTAAGTGCACACAAAGCGCACACACACCCTCGCCTACCACTTCCGTGGCCCAGTTCTGAATGGGTTGTGGACTCCTGGTTTAGAGAGCTATCAGGATGGATACTTGGATAATGTGAAATGCTTAAAAATTACAGTCATAAACTCAGATCTATCTGCACTGTGAAATTCACTATTTCACAGAAGAGCCGCATATCTGGCTTATCACGAACTATTCTATTACTTTCAATTATATAAGTTGTGGGAGAAATCCTTGTAGATTGAATGTTAAATACATTATCATAAAAGGTGTGTTTCAGATTCATAAATATATCAACAGCTTTTCTATTTTTTTTAATCTAGTATTTTTCTCTAAAATGTTTAAGCAGTTAGGTGAAGAGGGGAAAAAGCACACAAAGGCTCTTCTCTTTAGAGATGAAATTTGGGCTTTTTTGCTTTGTGATTTACACAATGATTGTGAGTTCAAAAGCATGCAAATGCAAGTAGATAAACAGGTACCACTTCAGTGGGAAGGTAACAGTGTCCCATGTACCTTGGCGTATACTCATGCTGGCCACATGACCATAGAAGAATCTTCAGACAACATTGGTACCCTTAGCTAAGAAAAGGAGATGAGCACTATCCCCTTGAATCAGACACATCTGGACAGAGGAAACATTTACCTTTACCTTTAACTGATGACTGACAATTTTATTTTGGTTTTTGGCCACCCGCCTACTTTTTTAATTCCTAATCACAATAAAATGCATTAGATATCACGATCTGCACAACAAACATCCACTTAAAGCAACACATGATATCAGTGAAATTATCACTTACAATGTTCTACTTAGCCCTGAGTAAAAACATGAAAATGATGGAGCAATACATATCGGTAAATACACAAATAAGGTGTTACCTAGACGATAACTAAATTAAAAAGAGAAGACGGAGAAACATCAGAGAAACCCTCAAACTATGAACCTGTCATTTATTATTTATTGAAGAGTATGTCATAAAAGATTTTAAAGGCAAACGACTGTTAAGTAGTGAAACAGATCCAAAAATTATATATATATATATATATATAATTAAGGTTTTTATTTATATACTTCTCCTCTGTAGCATACCCCTTGACACCTATAAAAGTGCAACTACCTGGTATTCTCCTGACTTGGAAACATCTACATCACCTATAAATTGTGAAGTGGGATGATGCCAACATTTAAAAAAAAATACTTCATTGTTTACAAATACAACCACTGAGAATGTAGTCTAAGAGGGTCTACTTTAATAAATAATTATTTCCTATTTTCTGGAAAGCGGGAGTGTAGATTTTATTTATGCTATCTATTCAACTTACAATCTACCAAATACCTACAGCTCACTTTAATGGATCTTGAAAGGGAACAAAAAGAGGGTATATTTTGTATTTATTTGGACTTCATTGTCAATTCACATTTTAATCTTCAATTGGCTTGTGGGTCTTTCACATTTGATACCTGACTGTGATTTTGGAGTTGCCTCTCCATAGTTTAAATCTCCAAACAGCGGAAATGGTTATGCTCTTTCTGAACGAGTAAAATGCTTCCAGTAGAATTGTAGAATACAATAAAAATCTGAGGCATCCGTTTTTACAAACAGTCTTTCTCTTCATTTCAGCAATAAATAACAAAAAGCATTTATAATTATGTTCAAGAATTTAAATTATTACATCTAAACTAGCAACCATAACAAAATACTTTTACTATCCTATAGATGCAAAAATTATATCAGAGTTAGCTATAAAATAAGTTGCCAAATCCTAAAATTTCTTACAGTCAGATTGTAGAATTTACGTAATTAGATGTAACTTACTCTTTTTTGTTTTTGTGGTCATACTTGTGAATTACAAAATGTTCAGATATGATTCTGACTAGCCTCGTGAGTTTTTTTATACGAAGTATTTCGTGTAGTCGGTTTTACTTTAGGGAGAAACGTCACAATTTTATCGACGTAGGAAATTGTCCTGGTAGATTGTCCTTTGAAAGCTGTTCACAGTTATCTCCACGAGTTTGTACATGCACATCCATTTTGTTTCACTGGCAGTCCTGGGGAAATATGTTTGAAGGTATCTGTATAGAGCACTGAGATAGCAGAACAACATTTGAAGCAGTGACATTTAATCTTTCAAAGGATGCAGCTACTTTAACACTTCAAAGGAAGGTCTTCCTATTGTGAAATACCTCTTTGAAGCACCTCTTTGGAATGGCTTGCATAGCTCTAGTCTTATCTCTAAGAAAGCAGTAGAATATATGCATCTAAGGAAATTTGGGACAGCATTCTTGATATTCATTATTCAGATGAAAATAATTTTACAAAGAAACATTGCCCATAGGAAAGAGATGTGTGCAAGTCAACATTTGGAAGAAATTTTTCCTTCATTCTTCATAACGAGCCTAGCCCAGGTTCCAGCTCCAATAAAATGTCTAGATTTTGACACTGAAAATGTGGGTTTTCTGCTGAAAATAAACACCACCTACCTGACATTTTGTAAATGGAGTCTTTTTGTAGATTCCTCACTTATTACCTTTCTGTACTCTAAAGGAGATTGCTTTCAAAATTGAGCTTGTCGAGTCAACAAGTTCACTTTTGAATGATTGCAGGAATGTGTGCTTTCTGAATTAATTTGTTGCACTTTCCCCCAATTCTTCAGCCATCTTAAAGAACAGTGCAACAAGGGGGAAAGCAATGGTAACTCACTTCTTGTATAATAATAGTTGGCATTAGAAATGGCAATTGATTATACTGGAGTGCATATTTGTTTTGCATATATACATGTGCAACTACCTGAATTATCTATAAATCTCTATGCCTGCCATTGTCACCGGAGAACAGATGTTAGCCAATCTGAAATGAAATCAGAAAACCAGATGAAGTGTAATAAAGACCAGTCAGTAAGATAATTGGATGAAATTTCTATTGCCAAGTCAAGGATTTATGCTGCAGTTTCTACACCTTCCGGTATATTGAGCACAATAGGATATGAAGAGAATACGACAGCAAGAAACTAAAATTGCCAATACTTTACTGTACTATAACTAAATGATTCCCTAGTTATTATATTCAGACTTCAGCCAAAAATAGGAAAAAAAAGCAAAGGGAGAAATATTTACAAATATTATTCCATATTTCCACAATTAAAGATCAGCTACACTAAAATATCTCATCCTGAGATTTTTTTTAAAACTTTTCCTCAGCATCCGTCTGCACTTTCCTTCCTCAACTGAACTCTTTCAATCATTAATAAGATGTCACCCATATCTGTTTCTACTGTAACAAAATAATTCCTCTACCCCCCAAAAGAGATACAAATAAAAGTGCCCACTCCAAAAACCAACCATGATTTCAGGCAATAGCAAAGCGGCTTGAGTAAATGCAAAGAAAGTCAATGCATCTTTGATAAGGGAGACACCACTGGAATCATCACTTCACTAATTGCAATCACTTCACAAAATTAAGGTTTTGAAAAAAGCGGTACAGCAGGGCATTTGAACTCAGACAATGTTGTTTGCACACCCTTTGCAGCACTCAGTTATCAGCATTACTAATGATTACAGCAACCAACCCCAGACAGTACCCTCAACATGAGAGGTTGTGGATGTGTGTAGGTTTCTCCTAAAGTCAAGACTGTCAATATGGCACTTATAGGTTCCATCACACACAACACTCTACCCGTGCTCCAACATTGAAGTCCCTTCTATGCTTCACCAAAATTGATTTGTTCCTATCTAAACAATGGACCAATCAGATGCTGCTTTTAGACCAATCAGATGCTGCTTTTAGATCAACCCTGGCAGCTTGAAGATGTGTGAACTTTAACTCCCAGAATTCCCTAGCCAGCCATGAAATCCACACATCTTCAAATTGCCATGGTTGAGAAACACTGTTTTAGACTAACAAGGTTAATTGAAACAAAATGGAATGTCTGCAGCCACAGTTCTGTAGTGTATCTGGGTACAAATGGACAGGTAAAAGTGAATGTGGAAAAGGTATGACAGGAAAGGGAGTCTACTTCCCAAAATGTGATAGGGGGCCGTGGAAGACAAAATGTCTAAATGTATTTAGGGGGAGATATATTTATGAGATGTATGGGTGTTGGTGGGTATATATTACAACTAAGAGAGGATATGGGAGGGGAGTAAGACTACCTCATTTGTACATGCTCAGATGCTCCTTGGACAATTAGGACCTCACCTAATTATGTCATTAGAACCAAGTATATCATTTATATCTCCTGTTCAAAGAAGTCATTTCTCTGTTCCTTGTTATAATGCTTTTCATTCCAAGATGTTCATTATGTGTGTGAGAGAAGCTGCTAACCATTAACCTGCCTACCTCTTTTTGCTTCTCTAAGCACTCAGCCTCAAATAAATAGGCTTGTTTCCTGGGTACTGGAGCAAATTGTATCAAGGCAACCCCTATAATTTTGGTCCAGAGGATAGCCATTCATACAGTCTCCACTCCCTTGTTGGCTTTGTTCATTTACTGGCTTGTTGACTTAGAAAATTAAGTTATGAAATATCAAAGCAAAAGGAGTAGGACTTGATGCTTCCCCCTGTTGCAAAACCTTTATCCACATACTGTAATAGGGTGGGGGAGAAACATAATGGAAAGAACAACATTATGGCAATGACTATGGAGATTCTCAGTCATCCAGGTCATGGTTATCCCAAAAGATGCTTTTTCATGAGGCAACTGGACTTTAAAAATCCAGTTGCCTCATGAAAAAGCATCTTTGGGATAACATTATGGAAAGTACAACAAAGAAATATAGTAGCAGGCAAAAGAAATTAAAACAAGTGATAACAGAAAAAAGAGCTTAAATATAGTTTACACCAATGCCATTTACTGTACTTCTCTATAACTTAATATTGTTACAAACCATCTTTGTTTTCACCATATTTGTGCATTAATTGCCTTTTGTTTCTTAAACTTCATTTAGCAAAGTGGGTAGCAATATACTCTTATAAACAGGTAATCCTTGACTTACAACCATCCATTTAGTGACCATTTGAAGTTTCAACAACACTGAAAAAAGTGACTTATGACCGTTTTTCTTACTTACGACTGTTGCAACATCCCCATGGTCATGTGATCAAAATCCAGGTGCTTAGCAACTGGCATGTATTTATGACTGTTGCACCATCCCACAGTCATGCAATGACCATTTGTAATCTTCCCAGACAGCTTTCAACAGGCAAAGTCAATGGGGGAAGTCAGGTTCACTAACAATTGTATGGTTCACTTAACAACTACAGTGACTTGCTTAACAAATGGGGTAAAAAGCATCATAAAAGGGGGCAAAACTCACTTAACAACTGCCTTGCTTAGCAATGGAAATTTTGGGCTCTGTTGTGGTCATAGGTTAAGGACTATCTGTACAATCGTTTCCACTTGTAACGTTCATTCTTTGCTATTGACTGTACTTTCAGAATTTCCACCTCTTACCATTTCCTCACCTTTAGTCATGGTTCTACCTGCTGGGTTTTTTTTTCAAATTTTACTATTATATTTTAATGCCATCTTTAAAATATAAATGATCTATGATCCACAATTGTGCCCAAAATTTCTGTTGCTAAGCGAGAAAGTTGTTAAGTGAGTTTTGCCCCATTTTACTATCTTTTCTGCCACAGTTGTTAAGTGAATCACTGCAGTTATTAAGTTAGTAACATGGCTGTTAAGTGAATCTGGCTTCCGTGTTGACTTTGCTTGTCAGAAGGTCACCAAAGGTGATCACATGACCTTGGGATACAACCACCATGACAAATATGAGTCAACTACCAAGCATCTGAATTTTGATCACAGCTGCAACTCCTGTATGAGTGAAAAATGGTCATAGGTCACTTTTTTCAGTGCAGTTGTAACTTTAAACAGTCAATTAAGGAACTGTTGTAAGTCAAGGACTACACCCATATATAACTCAAGGTGGCAAATATACTTCCTCCTCCTATTTTCCCCACAACAACCCTGTGAGATGGATTGAGCTGACAGAGAGTGATTGGTCCAGTCACCAGCTGGTTTTCAAAATAGGCAAGATGGTGGACACAGTATCATGATGCAAGCATCTATATGTGTGTTGATGTTGCAAGCATGTAGAAAACAACTGGTATTTTTATTGTGATCGCATGTCTATCATTTTGCTTGCTTTGATACTACCAGCCCCACAGATGCTTCTTGATACAGATATCTTAATATACATTTATGTCATTCTAAATCATTTTCATTTTTCTACGTGGTATTTTCTGAAATCTTACTCCATCCCTCCCCGCAAATCCAAATGGAATCAAACAGTTAAAATCAGAATTCTTAAAATGGGGGATAAGAAATCTTTTCTGATGATTGCATTTTCTTATTTTATTACATGGTGATAGAAAAAGTCCTTGCGAGAATTCTCCCCCTTGCTTTCATATACCAGTGGCCAGCAACTTTTTCAAAGGATGATAGTGCAATTTTTCTCATCAACCTAGGCACCACATAAATCCATCAGTGAATAATGTAATAAAGAAATATAGGAATAAATAATTCAGCCAAAATCATGTTAGCATCCACTTGAGATCTCGTGCGATTTGGCTGTTTACATCCCTGGATGTCTGTTGCCAGAACTGAACTGCCAATCCTGATATGTGGACACATATATTTTTATGAATTAATGATTGAAAGAATACCAAATCTACTTCTTCTTCTTTTTATTCCACCCACTTTTTATAAATACAGTACAGAATCAGACCAGGAACTTGGGACTGGTAGTTAAGAAGAGAAAACTATATCAGATTAGCTGAAGAAACTTATCAAAAAGCAAGAGGGATTTAATAGAGTGGGGGGAATAATTCAGATTAGGAGAAAAGGTAAATATGTAATTAGATTCTGAAGATAAACAAAAAAATATTTTTTGGGGAAAAAAACTGATACTGAATCTTATGAAAAAGAACAAAAATAGCCTGGCAAGTTATACTTAAAATTCTTAAATGAGAGTATGAAGAACCTAGACAATCTACTCAAACTTTCTGCTATACACCTTCCTTTCCCTTCCCTCAAGTGCCTGCAGAGTTTTTGGCTCACACACATATGTATTTCTGTAGACTAAAGAACACATTTTTCCCAAGCTTCATTTAAATTACTACTGTTGTACTTCTCTTCCCATGTCTCTCTGCATGACATTGTTTTGACCTGACTTCCACATAAATGTGTCTCTATCCCACAATTAATAGGCAAGAGAGTAACAGTAATTTCCCAAGCTTTACAGCGTAGACATGCATTCATGTCAGCTTGAAGCTAGATCTGCCCTTCCATGAGACAGGATATAACAAAGGGAAAAAAACCTTTTATCTATTTTTTTCATGGGTTTCTTTCAGAGTTTTCATCAATAAAATGATCAGATTTATGACAGGTGCAAGTAAACCAAACAGACAAGAAGAACTGGGTCAACAGAACCATTTAGATGGACCTAACTTAACATGGAACCAACCACTGGGATGTCAGTAGCCATAATGGCAAATATTATCTGTGGCATAATTATAGGGATAAAGATGGAGCAAAATGCTGAGTGAATTCAAAACAACAGCCCTCCAATGTAAAAATGATGAATAAAATGGTCAAACAGTCCAATACTGACATCCTATATGCCTTCCAAAAGAATTTCTGGAACCCTATGATAGGAAGATTCTTCTGCAAATATTATATTTCCTATGCTTAGTATGGGGGTCTTCAAACTTGGCCCTTTTATGACTGGGCCGATTGCATACTTTGCTCAGGACAGAATAAAGTTAAACAGTTTTAGAAATGGGAAAAAAATTCCGGTGAGTTTGCTCTTGAAATTCATAAAAAAGACAGAATAGCACAAAGGACTGAAAGAAAGGACAGTCTGAAGCAAGCAATTATTTATAGGAAAATCGAGATTCAGTTTATTACATTCAATTTTCCTAAATTACATATTTATAATGAGAGTCAATTACATCTCAATTCATAACAATAGAATTGATAATTAATATGTGAGTGATATGATATTCTTAAAGGAGCAACATGGTTGGGTAAAGCCAGGATACTGTAATGGTTAAGATGCTGGATTAGGGACATCCAGGAGCAATTCTCCCTTATCTATTTATTTATTTACTTTATTTACTTTAATTTATACCCCGCCCTTCTCCCGAAGGACTCAGGGCAGACACTGGATCAATCACTATCCTCAGCCCATAAAACTTTGAGTAAAAGGTGGGGGTGGAGGGGTAAGACTGCTATACATCTTTCCTTGGGTTCTTAAAGCAAGGTTCTAAATTATGCAACCTGGAAACCATAGGCATTCTTATTGCCAATCCACCCTCCCAACTAAATGGAACCAAAAATGTGTGATTTTTTTGCAGTCTTGTCTGAAGCATGCTTTAAGAGGTAAAACAGTGCCTTAAGCCTAGCAGTTGCTTAAGGCATCCATTTCATGGCTTAAGCTTCCAAAACTGCCTTGACCATACCGAATTCTGGAGTGTGGTCTCTGTATTTAAAATGCTGTAATAACGCAAAGAGGGGAAAGAGGAATACACCAAGATGTTTAAAAAGCAAACATGAGAAAACTGCACTTGCTCCCATCCTATTCACAATCCTAACTTTACCTGGTGTGCAATGCTACAGCTACATTATACTAACCTGAACAGGCCCTAATTCATCTGACATATGTGATGATGTCTTAACTTTGCAAAATAATAAAAACACTAGATTGTTCAAATAAGCTGGAACACCTAACCTGATTCTAAGAGTCAGTCTGCTGTCTCTCTTATGGACCAACAACATAATTCTTTGTATAGAGGTAGTCCTTATTTAGCAACCATTCAAACTTACAATGGGACTCAACAAGGAGACTTATGACTGCTCCTCAAAGTTCTGGCCATCGTAGTGCCCCTGCAATCAAGTAATTGCAATCCAGGACCTTGGAGAGCAGCACAAAATGTTGACATTGCAGCATCCTACAGTCACTTAATTGCCAGTTGCAACCTTCACTGCCAGCTTCCAACAAGCAAAGTCAATGGGAAAAGCTGGCAGCTCCAGTGCTTAGTATACTACAGTACGGATTGATTGAGGTTCTACTATCTCCTTAATTATAAGGATTCGGAAAAGACTTTAATGGTAGTCATTGCAGGAAGTACAAGATGTCTTTATTTAGTTCACTGTTTGGGTTGTCATAAAGTATGAGTAAGTTGTTATAAGCTGTTATAAGGTGAAATAATCCTTCGTTATTTTGCAACCTTCTGTAAAGAAACAGTCAAATCTAATACTGAAGTGGCAAGCTAGAAATAAACTATTCAGGAGACCAATAAAAAGAAAATCACATGGGCATTTGCTTAGCTACAATCTGAAGCACGTTATTTATTATTTTATTTAAAATATTTATACTTCACCCATAATACTAAATGGCTCTCAGATATCACCTGTCTTGAGGCTTACAGTATAAAAATGCAGGTCACAGAAAGGAAAAAGGAAAGAAGAATGAAAGCAAAACCAGATAATTTACGTTCTTGACATTTCAACATTCCTATAATGGCCAGCCATGATAAATGAGGGCTGTTTATTGGCAGCCAGCCAAGATTTTGTCCAAATGACAAAAGATATCATGAGATCAGCACACAAACTCTGTCCTTCACATGCATGCAACATGACAATGTCAGAAAAAAGGGCTGAATTTCTGTTGTAGTTTTACAATGCACTTTTTGTCATTTCTTTTCCCTTGCTCCCCAACAGCAAATGCACATGCTGAGAGAGGCCAAACTGCTTTCATTTAACCAAAGCAACTGTTCCTTTTGCTAACCATAAAAACAACAAGAATAATAATAATCAGTATTCACCATCAGTCAGTTGCAAAAGGCAGCTTTACTCAGAACAGCTTAAATCCTGCGACGATACCTCTAACATCGTCGAACATCAACATCTCCCTATCCCAGGTCCTTGAGAAAGACTTGATAGGGGGATAAAATGCCAAATCCAGTCTAAACATCTGGCTAATTGTATGGCTAACCATAATTGTATATGTTGCCAAGGCAGTGGCTATGAAGCCTCTGTGAAGACAGCCTTCAATCCAGAAATCACAACATCACTGCAGGAAGATATTCCTTCCTCAAAAGAAAGTTCATCCCTATAGCCTCTTGATGCATTTCTGCACGAATGAGTGAGAGATATTGTAATTTCGATGTCAGTCTTTTCAAGATTCCATCAGGTATGATGAGCCCAGTGTTTGGATGAAGATTGCTAAATGAGATAGTCTTCAGTTTTATCTTCTTTTCCAAAATTAAAATCAACTTGAACGCCCTGTGTACAATATTACTTCTAGCTATTGCACTTATTGAAAAATGCTTTTTTTCACTCTTTTTCCCATTTACTACCAATCCTTAAAATACAAGTGGGAGTCACTCTGTAGGTCATCTAATCCAAACCTTGCTGAGTACAGAAATCCCCTAAACCAGGGGTAGTCAACCTTGGCTCTTTTATGACTCGTGGACTTCAACTCCCAGAATTCCTGAGCCAGAATTCCTGGCTCAGGAATTCTGGGAGTTGAAGTCCACGAGTCATAAAAGAGCCAAGGTTGACTACCCCTGCCCTAAGCCATCCTTGAGGGTGGTCATTATTTATATTATTTCTTTTGAACAAATAGTATCCTTCGAGTTTTATGTTCCAATTAAAATTCCACCAGATTTACTTCCCCAGTTAGGATTTCTAATTCTTCCTGTCTGTTACTTACTGGGGAGGGTTGTGTGTTGCTCTGCCAGACTCAAGGTCAAAGAAGATTCCAATAGCCTCCAATATCTCATTCCCACAATACATTTAACTGGATCAACCATGAAGTTAGTGTGTTATAGGAACACCAAAAAGAAGTCATTTCATCCAATCAACTAATCTCAGAATGTTAAATTTAGTCCATGATAGAGTCACAGTATTAAACAAATTTGGCTTACTCAGATGCAACATAGGAATAGAACTTACAAGTACTCCCAAGTCTTATTTTGAAGCCCATCGTAGCTGTGGCTCCCTTGCCAGAAGAAAATCTAACTGTACCCCCAATAGGTTATTATGGATGCATTACCATTAACTCTACACTTAATCTTAATCTTGGTGATATGGCATTTTCTTATTTCTGAACATCTATGGAGATTCTCAGTCATCCAGGTCATAGTTATTCCAAAGATGCTTTTTCATGAGGCAATTGGACTTTCTTATTTTTCTTTGAAGACATTTCACTTCTCATCCAAGAAGCTTCTTCAGCTCTGACTGGATGGTGGGGAATGGAAAGATTTTGCAGACAGCTGTCTGCAAGGAGTATAAATCTTTCCATTTCCAAGCTAAAGAAGCTTCTTGGATGAGAAGCGAAATTTCTTTAAAGAAAAACAAGAAAGTCCAGTTACTTCATGAAAAAGCATCTTTAGGGCTTATTTCTGAATCCCCCCCCAAAAAAAAATTTGAAAATTTGGGAACAGAAGAGGAAACGAGGGAGCACTGAAGACCAGAGAGATAAAAGAGGGCATTGCGAAACATTAAAGCAAATGGACTAGATCCAGAGAGCTCTGGGTGAATCCAACCACCTACCTATTAAGCAAGACCAGAATGAGAAGCAGAAAACTCTTCTGCCTAAAGAAGACTTTCAATCCTGGACCAAGTCCTTGGAATACCTATTTTCTGTAAACATATCCTGGATTTGAAATAATCACCTGTTTCATAAAATTGCTACAACTTACTTTGTAAACAAAACTATATCCTAGTTCGGAGGTGTAAAGCTAACTTGTAAATCCCTTGAATTAATACTATATGTCTTACTGATGCTTTTTTACATGGTTTCTAAAGCCCAACAGGCAAAAAAAGAAATGGGGTATAACAGTGGTAATAAATGTTCTCTACACTGTCATGAGCTATTTGCTATAAGCTATTTGCTTATATTGAACTTGGAACTCATCTCTGCAGGTTGATGGGAAAATGAAGGTGTATAAGAATTGGCCTTTTGCCAAACAGTTACCACCTGGCAAGGTGAAGCAAATGAAGGGTATGGCTAGAATTACTAAATAGTTTTCTGACAAACAACAAGGGATCTACAATAGTTTTTACTTGGTGAAAGAGAGAAAGATGTAAACTCCTCTGTCCCTTTTCCCCTCAATAAATCACTCTGAAAGCCAGATGTCTGGTGCCAGCCAGTCAGAAAATGTGATGCTTGACATTTCTTAGGACAAAGACCAGTGCAATGTGACCCCTTTCAAAGGCACTCCAAGGACTTAGCCCAGAAAGAGACAGAGGTCAAGGACAATGTCACTTCAACATTGTTTAGTTTCAATAGATCTCATAGATGAGAAGGCTGAATCTTGCTGGGAAAACTTACAGAAGGATCCAGTAACCATTGTTGCAACTAGCTCAAGAAATACAACATTTGAATGGGCAAAACCTGCTGACTAATAATGCTGAATTATTTTGGGTGGCTACCACCCCACAATTCTGCTTACCCATATTTTTTCTTTCCCTAGCTCATAGGACATTTCAATCAAATGTTCCAGAATAGGACCAGAAATAAATATGCTTGTTGGTTTTAAAATAAGATTTATGATAGTTTTATTTACACTTGTTTTCATTGCTTGCAAGCTATTTTGGGGAAGATTGCTAATCTGAAAAGATGATGGAGTGGGGGAGAGGAACTCTCCCTCTCTGTCATCCATCTGTCCATCTTCATTCTCTCTGTCTGTATCGTGGTATGTCAGACAGAAATATGGACAGGTGCATAGACTAATTATGGACGTCTTTTGTAGAAGGAACTTCATGTACGAAGACATTGTCCGGTAGGTGAGGTCCCAAAGTAGTCAAAGGACCCGGATTTTGGATTTTTCTTGAAAAAGATGGCATGATAAGGTCATTGCTGGTGGATTCACTACAGAGGAGGCAACTCAAAAGTGAGTAGTTTGGGGCCAAGTTTTTAAACGTATATAGTTAGTCTTCAACTTATGACTTCAATTGAACCCAAAATTTTAGTTGCTAAGCGAGACAGTTCTTAACTGAGTTTTGCCCATTTATGACCATTCTTGCCACAGTTGTTAAGTGAATCCAGTGGCGTAGCGTGGGTTGTGTCAGCACCCGGAGCAAGGCACACACCCCTCCACAGTGGGCAGCGTCGGCGACCCGGCGGCTCGGCTTGGATTTGCACAGCCAGCACTGCAGAGAGAGTGAGTGAGCCAGGCAGGGGCAGAGAGCTGCGAGTGCGAGCGCGAGCGCGCCCCCCCAGATGTTGTGCCCGGTGCGGCCGGCCCCCCCTGCACCCCCCCACGCTACGCCTCTGAGTGAATCACTGCAGTTGTTAAGTTAGTAACTCAGTTGTTAAGTGATGCTGGCTACCCCACTTGTTTGTCAGAAGGTTGCAAAAGGTGATCACATGACCTCGGGACACTGCAAATCATGAATATGAACCAGTTGCCAAGCATCGAAATTTTGATCACTTGACCATGGGGATGCTACAACAATCCTAAGTGTGAAAACAGTCATAAGCCACTTTTCTCAGTGCTATTGTAACTTCGAACAAATGGAAGGCTGAGTTCCAGGACAGGACAGGGAAGGCTCTGATCATCTAAAAAATGCCCATGCTAAGGTTGCCCAATCAGGAGCAACTCAGGATTTCAAGTCTTCCATCAATCTGTTCCAGCTAAGATCTGCTCCCATGCATAACAGCCACATGGAGATGGGTGTTAGATAGATTACTCCATGTAGGACCATCTTGGGAGATACTTTCTGAATCATATTCCTGTTAACACCCTCTACCTCTCTTTCACACTTTCCTTCTAACATAGTATCTCTCCAAACGAGTTAATTTTGTGATTTCTTCTTTTCCTTGAATATCAAATGTCTTTTATTGCCAAAACTGGCACTACAGTTTTATTTCGGTCAGAGCTGAGCCCTGAGATAACATTAAAGGCAGAGGTTCCTCTGAGCACATTTTTTTCACCCTCTTCTTTTAGTAACATCAGGGAACCTCATACAGGAGCCAGAAAGCAAGACTGACGATTATCTATCCACCTACCTATCTACCCAATTCCCCCATGTTGTATTATCAGGAGAGGAAAACAAAAAGACAAGGAAAATTCAACCTTGGATTCTATGCACATCCACAATCTTTTTCTTTCTCCCACTCGTTACTTACTGTCGACAGCCCAGCTTATATTCTTTACACTAAATATCTAGTGAATGACAGGATGGGGGCATCTGCAATCTTGCTTGACAGCAGTAATCAATAGGTAGTGAAATCCTCACCAAGCCATTCCTCTTCCTTCTGGCTACAAAGGCAAATGAAACTTCAGCTGTAAAAATGAAATACTGATCAGAAAGGAAGTACAAGCAGGAAGTGTCAACATGCAGCCTTTCCAAGTTTCATAGATTTTAAACTAGAAAGATGCTGCAAGCCTAATAAACTGAATATACATCTCACTGGACTTTTATGCTCTAAGGAGACTGCTTATCCGGTCCCATATACTCTTGCAGACTGCTAGTGGGCAGCATGATTTCAATAGGATCTTCTACCCAGAGTTGAATAGCTAAGAAATTGAGGCATGCAGAAATAAAATCAGGAATCTCCTTTATTATGACGCCCTGTTACTCATCAAGATGGGAAATCATTTAATTGAGAATCATTTTTCATAACTGTTGGAATATTACAGTAAGAAAAATAATTTAGAGAAAGGGTATTTCTTATATATTTTATTTCCCAACTGAAGATAATTAACAGGTAGAACACTCACCATTTATAGCTACACTTATGTTGTTCTACTCTGTGCAAAAAGAAAAAGAAAACCACACCAACCCTCACTTTTTTATTGTTAGGTTGCAACCTGGTTTATTGTTTAGGTTTATTGTTAGGTTGCAACCTGGAGAGTCACCGCTTTATCTCATTAATCTCCTCAAAAGGACGGACAGAAACGGCAGCCGCCTTTGCTTCTGCCTCTGTGGTTTGGCAGAACTGTTTGCTCAAGTCAGAGAGAGGAGGGCAATGACAGGGCCAAGGGTGGAGCAGGACAGACCCCAAGGGAGTAGTTGCATCTTCAGCCACAGCTGTGCAGCCATTAAAATGCCCATTCAGGTTGTAGCCTGGCTGCTATGCAAAATGCTGGCCCGCTGCTTAGCTGCACTTTCTATCACTTTTTTATGAGACAGAACTCATGAAACTTTCATTCCAATGGGAAAAATCTTCAGTAGTTGTCAGTGGCTGCAGTACTGCAGATAGGTTTTCTCCACAAAACCTATAGAAGTCCCATTTAAAAAAAAAATCATAAGAATTTAAATTGCAAATATAGCAATTAACAGCAATTCAATACAACAGGAGAAAACAAAGGAGATCCCACCGTCCCTGGCACAGACTGCTTTACAGCACATTGAATGTAACACAATTCTTTTGAAATGTATTAATTTGAAATACATAGTGTTTCACATGAAGTGGGCTTTGTAGAATGAAGTGAGATTTAATACCATATTATGCAATAACGACGGTGAACAATTGCATCATTCCATTCACTTTACTTTACAAACTTCAACTAATGTATCCATATAATGGCCTGAGAATGTAGTTTCTAAGGGAGGAGGGAAAAAAAACCAAGCAAATCTAAAGATGCAATGGATGCTCTCCAAGGGCTTACTTACTACCCAGATAACTAAGAGATATGCAATGTTAGCAGCAAGTCTGGGAGCACAATTTGTCCAGCAGAGCATCCATTCAGGAACACTTATTTCTTGGTGAAAGCAAAGATACATAGCAGACATAAAGCAGAGACTGAATCACTGCCAAATACCTCATCTAAAGTGCCAGAGTTGGCAGAAGAGCTAGACAGAGTGACAACAGTAGGACCTCACTAAGATCAGATAAATACTGCATAGGATATGAGGGAAGTGAATGATAGATATAGAAGAAAAAGGCCATTCTGAAACTGATGTGAGCCATCACTATATACTATATATCTGGGGGGAAAAGAACTCAACGAAGAAACTGGACAGGAGGTTGGACTAGATGACCTCCGAGGTCCCTTCCAACTTTATCATTATCATTATTATTATTATTATTATTAAGAAGCCAAAAAGGAAATAAAAAGACTTAAACACCTCCTCATCAGCAATCAACAACCAGATGAGCAGATATTAGGACCAAGATTAACACTAGACCAGGGGTAGGCAACCTTGGCTCTTTTATGACTTGTGGACTTCAACTCCCAGAATTCCTGAGTCAGCATGGCTGGTTCAGGAATTCTGGGTAGTGAAGTCCACATCTCATAAAAGAGCCAAGGTTGCCTACCCCTGCACTAGACCAACAATCAAGAAGAAACAATGCCCCAGTCGAGAAAGTACCATCTCAAACAAGCTGACAGTAAACAACAGCTCAATCAAGAACCACTGAGTCCACTCCAACCAACACTGACAGAGGAAGCCACCAATATACAAAATGAGAGCAAATCACACTTCCTTACTAGCACTGATAATGTTACTTAATTTAGTGTTGAAACATCTGCAAGAAAACAACCAAGCTCAGAGAGCACCACAGAAAAAAGATTTCTCCCACACTGAGGAACGAGAAACATTCCAGTTCAAGTGCTGAGTAATGGCTCCCTTTTCAACAAGGGAGTTGTTCCCTGATCCAAGATGAAAAACACGCCCTCAGAATGGATCTGAAGCAAACCAAGATGCGTTGGTCCTATGAAAAAGTGTCATAAACTAGATTCTTCCTAATAGGCGATAGCTTTCTTTTTTGAGAACTGACTAAAAGTGAGTAGATTGTTTGGTTTCCTTTCTCACATTTTAAATAAAAATAAACAAATGACTAACAATTTAAAAACTGTGACATCCTTGGTGCTCTTTGGCTTGGTTGTTTGCCTGCAGATGTTTCATTCTACAGCAGGCTGCCCTTAAAGAATATCCGGAAACTTGAGTTGGTGCAAAATGCTGTGGCACTGGCAATTATGTGTGCCCCTTGTAGAACACAGAGTACACATCTACTTTGCAGACTATATTGGTTACCTGTTTGTTTCCAGATCTAATCCAAATTGCTGGTTTTGACCTACATGGGACCAGGTTATTTGAGGGACCACCTTTCCCCAATTACATCTTCCTGTCCCACCAGATCTTGGTGAGAGGGCATGCTGGTTGTGGGCCTTCTCAGCTATGGCACCCACATTGTGGAATATCCAACCCTCTTAGGTTAGGCTGGCACCTTCACTGCTGACTTTCTAAAGGTCCTTCAAGACCTGGTTGCGCCATCATGCCTGCGAACCCCAAGGAACTGGTGAACTAGAGAGATGGTGCTGTTGTTGTTGTTGTTGTTGTTATTATTATTATTAAGCTCATTATTTTAGCTGCACTTTTTAAATGTTTTAACAGTAATGATAATAATTATTTGTAAATTATTGTTTTATAATTTTGTAGTAAGTCACTAAGAGTCACTAGTTTTGTAAAACGAGTAGCTATATAAATTTGAAATATAAATAAATAAGTTGCCCAACTAAGTAACATCATCATCAGTGTCAGTGAGTGTGGCTTTTCTCCCTGTTAATATACAGAAGTCTGTCCACCCAGTGTTGGCGGGAATAAGGTTTTCTCCTTGATATTTCCCTGATTAGGGTATTCTTTTCTGTTTGTTTGATTGTTTGCATGGTATTAATCTCTGCTTTTCTTGTTGGATGCTGGAGTGGACCTATTCTGTTGGGCTTTTTTTTGTTTCTGTCTTAGTTTTTTTAGTTGTCTCTTTTCCATTATGTGTAAATATAGTTTATTTCTATGTGAGATCATATAAACAGGCAGCAAACCCCACACTCACTTGGCTCATATAAGCTAAAAACCAAGCTCAGAGAACACCAAGGACTCCACGGTTCAACTCTGAGCTACAGATATATTAGTTATTTTTATCATATTTAGAAACCACTATCCCCTCATAGAGCAACTTCATATGTTCTCTTTTATTGGAGTTTAAAAAATTATTCCTGAGTTCTTGCACACTTGCTTCATCCAACAACATTGAAGAGAAAGTAAATGTATCAAATGAATCAAAACATCATTGGCAAAAATACAACATATCTCTGTTAAATACAAAACTAAGACATAAACTCTTCCACATAAACTACTAAATTTAATTAGTAAAAGCAAGGAACTGAACATTTTACCAGTTTTTATCTTTAACAGCTTGCAAAGTAGATTTAATACAAAAATAAAGGCAATAAAAATCTTCACAATTAGCAGTCCCGTGAGATATATTTTTAGGTTGCTAGTAATTTTACAAATACAGAAATAAAACCATAAGTATATTTCCAGGTGGTTTGTAGCTGTCAAACATATATCATACACCAGAATCTACTGTCAAAAAGCCTTACTTTTATGTTCTCATCTCTCTTTTTATCATAGCCCATCATCCATTTTCTTGTTTGCTTCTCATTCTCCATGACCATCAAAAAGTTTAAATTTCAAATAATAAACCTATTTATCTGATCTAAAGACCATCATTACAACTGCTTCCATTTTCTCAGTTGATTGACCATGGACAATGGACAACATGCTCCCAAATGTACAATACAGAACATTTGCTTTGTTTCTGGTGCAAATGTTCCAAAATAAAAAAGTTCCTCTAAAAAAAAAAAAAGAACGCACATTCTTTTCTTAAAAACCCTTTAAAGATCACTCGGGAATAGAGGGGGGGGGAGAAACATGTTTAGCTTTGAAAATTTTGTAGAAAACAAGGTAAATACCTGATTTGAAGCCTGCACCAAGGAATTCTTAAATTCTGCTGGATTCAAATAATCTGGAAAAGAAAAAGCAAATGTAAGTTTATTTGATCACCTCTTAGAAAGTATGTCTATCAGATTTGCTCTAAGATCCAGCAGAAAAGTAGGAAATTCCCCTGTGATCAGTGAAAAACAGCAGATATCCAAGCCATCAAACTTCCAGAGTCCTTCTCCAGCCCAGCAGGTTAAGAAACTTCAGCTTTGGAGGAAAAAAAAAAGAATGGAAACAACAGAAGAACAATAACAAATGGCATTGGCTGTGCTTGTGGCCTGATCAGAGTGGTGGAACCTTTTAGTCCTAGAAGAGAATCATTTGAAAATAAGCTACCATAATAAATTACTATTGTTTGACTAATTTCCCCAAAAGAGATTTGCCCTTCTCCTCCTGTTAACTTTTGCTAGCCTTATTTTATTTAATGGTCTCCAACGAAATGATGTGTTTTTTAAACTAACTATTGGATTTTATCACTTAATCTCTTTTCCACTTACTGTTGGATTAGTTAAAGAATAATGAAATAAATTGTTGTACTTTTTTAAAGCTCCAGTACAGAAATCTGATCTAAAGTGGGATGAACTTTCTTGAAGTTCCTGGTACCAGTAGGTATGAGTCAAGTCTTTGAGACAGATCAAATTAGGAAACCAGCTGGATGTAGCAGAACAATAGTGAGGTACCTAGAGGAGACACATATCACCATTTGATCATGCGGATTTTGAAAAAGTTGCTCATTGGTAAAAAATTGAAGTATAAATAAAAAAAGATGCCAAATCTAGTTTACTGTATGTTCTAATGGGGAAACACATGTTAACATTTCAGTAAAATACTGCGTTCTACCATTTGAGATGATTAAGACCAAAGCATAATACAATCCCAAGCTGTAATCATGATTAGAAGCTAGGAAGCGAGCAATATCCTCCATACAGGACAATATACAGATAAGAAACTCTGGAAGGTAAGGCGAATGTAATACTGCAAATGTCTGTAATAAATTAATATTGAACCATTATTGAAGGAAAACAAAGCATTAAGGGAAATTGAGTTTCAAATGTCTCCAAGTAAAACAACATAGATTTTAGTCCCTCTTCCCTGCAAGATTAACGCATTGAGCTAAATTTAAATGAACAGAAGCAAATGTCCACACATTTATATGAAAGTTAAAATAGCATCCTCCTCACAGTACCATCATAATACATAAAACACCGGAGTCCAATTTTATTTCAATTTCTCTTTGAGATTCACATAAAAAAACAAAATCATGCTCTCCAATTTTTTTGGGATGTAATAAGTTTGGGGGCGGGGAGGGGAGGAAGATCCATGTTTGCCTGCTATAATAAAAACATAAAAAATAAAATCTGTAGTACCTTAATTATAAGCAAATGTATTATGCCAAGAATTATTGTGACTTACACCTACAGGAATTGAGAAAACTATAATAAATGGGGGGGGGTGTTGAACCTAATGCCAGCTATGAAGCACTCATGAACATCCAATTGAAAGGTTTCATGGATAATTTTGAGTACCACCAGTACAGTTTCACCAAATCCAATAATTAACCAGGATGATTATATTCCTCATCACTGCAATGAATTGAAAGAGCATCTGACATTCCAGTTGCCTGTGCCTAAAGTATGGTTAGGAAATACAGCAACCTTCAAAATATGCATCTGGTTCAGGAGATTGGAATATGAAATTGGATCCTATTCCTCCAGCCATCTTCAACCCCATCTTCTTCTAGTGGTTTTATACCCATTCCAGATTTGAATGCAGATCTGAAGACAATGACCTAGCAGAGTATCAATTGTCCCTGATCTCCAGTGTTTGGTTATCTGGAAGGTTTATCTGCCTCCCACCCATGTATAACCCCTGAGGAAATCAGCAGAGATCCAAGCAGCAATAGCATTTTATGACAATATCCAGGGAGCACCATGAAGTCCAGAAAAGTTTCAGAAGACATCACTTTGGAATTACAGGTAATCCTGGACCTATAACCATTTGTTGAGCCCAAACCTTCTGTTGCTAAATAAGACATTTGTTAAATGAGTTTTGCCCCATTTTAAAACCTTTCTTGCCACAGTTGTTAACTGAATCCCTGCAGTTGTTAAGTTTGTAACATGGTTGTTAAATGAATCTGGCTTCCCCATTGTCTTTGCTTGTCAGAAGGTCGTAAAAGATGACATGACCCTGGGGCACTGCAACCGTCATAAATATGAGTCAGTTGC
>NW_015387262.1:131796-146748 GCF_001527695.2 Protobothrops mucrosquamatus | reverse complement strand
CCTAATCAACCTGACATAAGAACCTTGGCCAGTGAGAAATACAGATGAGTGGAGCTTAGGTGTTAACAGGTGACTTTGTCTGCCTGACAAAAATATGGCAGTATTATGCATAATTTGGCATCTACAATTAACAACAGAACACTCAGTTCTGATTTAAAATGGGATAGGTATGGTTGGAAAGGAGATTAGCTATAAAATACAAAAGAAAAACCAACATAAGCTAGAGTAGATGGTAATGTGGAAGTGTCATTGGTTAAGAAGTAAGATATAAAATTCAGTATTTTTTCTGGATTGTGTGCTGTATTTTTTTATGCATCATGGACTTCAGATGTTGAAGATTATGCTTTTATTCAATGTACTCTGCCCCATTGTTATAATAATATATATTATTATTAAACAACCTGGCTGGAAACATTTTCATTATTAGGACTTATTAACATTTATCCTGCTGTAAAAGGGATGAATCAATTCTGAAATAAACAATAATACATTTTCCATTTTCTTGTGAGGGCAAGCCACTCTCCAGTGTTAACTCTTGCGTAACTCTTGAAAACGCATCAATATTGTCCATTAACATTAACATTAACATGTGGTGTCATGTTCTTGTGTAATCAAAACTGTCAGAGAAAGGTTAATCCTTTACTTGTGAAACTTGACAGAAAACAGCACTTTTTACATTTCCACACATCAATCACACTGAACGCTACACTTACTGTACATTCCAAAAAGAATGACAGACTCTCCTCTCTCTCATAATTTTCAAAAACTCATTAATTATACTCACTTTAATAAAAAGATCTTAATATAATGAATAGTGATTGCTCAATTGAGTATCTCTGGTAAGGATATTTTTGCTGTAACTTGATTATTTGATCAATTTTACAGTCACATTATAACAGTAAAAAGTATAAACAGTCAGAATGTTAAATCTATAGCCAAACAGCAAATTTTTCAGCTTCACAGAATATCAGATTAATTGTATAAAGAGAACTGGAGGGTTTACACTGAAATAATAGAATAATTAAACTATAAAAGCTGCCACAATTTCAGATATTAATTATTGATTTAGCATATGGAAAACTTAATAATGACAGAGGCTTGCCGCTGTGCTCTAACAGAAATCATAGTGGGGAAATTATTTTTGATGATACAAGCTAGTAATTATTAGGCAAATTGGGAGAGGTTGTAGTTAAGAAGAAACCATTTTAAAAAATGGATAAACAGGTCATGATAGGAAGTGACAACTGGAATTTTTGCTATGGGAAACTTGCAGATCAGAAATCGTTTGATGCCAGGAAACGAATTATAGGTATCAAAGGCTTCTCCAAAGTTGAAAGCTTTTTTTTTTTTCAAAATTGTTGCAATCCCAAACTTGTACATCTCCCTGTCCCATCAGCACTTTTTAAGATCATAACATCCCTGACACCGTTTTGTGTTAAAGGTTCAAAGACCTGTTTGCCACTCTACCTCCCTGCTCTGCATATTCACTGAAAGGATTTCTTTCCAGTTTCTATTAACAATTGCTTTTCTGTTCAAATCTGAAGCTACACTAATTTTAACTGTTGTTCCTTCAATTGAGCCACGATCATAAATCACTTTGGAAGTTGTTTGTTTGGATATGCAGTACACAGCTAATAACAATGATTTTATTTAGACAGGCAATCCCTCAGCTTAATAAATCAGACCTGATTTGGAGGCTCAATACTCACATTTGAACCATCCAATAAATGTCCTCAGCTTAATAACTTTCTGAACAACCAAATTTACCATAACTGCAAAAGCAAACCATTTCTGAACAGTGCTGCCTACAACTCTGGAATATTTCACCCTTTATTTACTATCATTTCTTCATAAATAAGGCAGCAAATATGTCCAACCAGCCTGCAGGGATCATCAACTTGAATATAGCCGCTAACAAATTATGGGATTTCAAGGTGCTTCACATTTATACATGTAATTATGCAAAGATGCATTTATAGACACATTTACCACCTTTAGGGATGGCTCACTGTATAAAATATGCTTTCAAATAGCTTGTAAAGCTCCAGAGCAGTAGTATCAAATATATAACCCAGAAGGTATTCCTACTTCAGTGGTCTACGGAGTACTTGGCTGCTTTTCATTCTTTTCTGCCACTAATAAACAGGATTCTCAATGTGTAGTCACAGTAGGACAGGTAGAAAACATGACAACAACCAGTTCAGAGCAGAAAATACAAGAAGAAGTATTTGCACTAGCAAGGTTAATTGCAGTTATGGTTTAGTGGCTGTACCATGCCGAAATAGTGAACAACTTTACTCCTCATATTTTGCACTCATTCAGAGTATTTAAGAAGGAATATGCCAATTACAACATTTTTTTCAGATTATGATCTTGGGAGTTTATAATTCGAAATGTGACATTCTGCACATACACACAAAAAGATTTACAGTATGTTCATCTTCCGAGACATAACCTATATAAGGTTTTGATATCATTGCCTGCTTGAATGTAACTCTTAACACCCTGCAGATACATCTGACCTCCAGTTAATTGACTGACAAATCATTAAATGTCTAGGGACAGGAAATTTCTTCTCTCGTTTCCTATCACCTTCACCAGCAAAACATCTAATAGTCCCAGGGTTGCATTTTACAGGCAACTAAAAAGGCACCATTTTGAAATTTATGAGGAGCCTGGGAAGCTACCAAATGACATCTTTTTTTTTCTTTTCTTCTTCATGCCGTGGGCATAAATTTGGTTCACAGCTTGTTCCTGCACTTAAGTAATTGTGTCTATCTAGCACAAGAGCACTCATTCGTTCTCTGGCTTAGGAGAGAAAAATGATCAGCTCAATTAAAACCAGAAGGAAAAGAAAGATGAAATGGAAAACTCTTCACATTTTATTTGCTACCCTTTTTTTAAAGTGCTGAAAAAAAATCCAGGGATGAATATATATATATATATATATATGAGATATATGTATGATGAACAAAAGTGAATATGCACAGTTAGCATTCTTATATATTTTACAGTTGCTATTCCTACTTCACATTTCCCAGAGAACAAACATTGATGCTCAAAAATAATCCCCCAAAATTCATTGTGTCCTCAAAAAAATCTGATGAGCGCAAAATTGGGAAGCTTACTTAAGTCTATAGAAAGAAAAACCTTTGCCAAGATAGCCCCCTCCCTCCAGAGATTTCTTCCCATAATTCCCAAGCCATTCTGTGTGCAATTGTTCCAGGTGAAAGATGTACCGGTAGACATCCTTCTACCACCATTAATCCTTTTCCACCCAACCTTCCAAATCGCAACAGTCCTTAGCCAGATTTTCTACTTATACAACACTCAGATTTTGCATGGATTATAAGGACTTGATTTCTTTACTATGTAATAAGTTTCAGAAAACCAAGCAGCAGATGACACTCTTCGTGTTATTTCTAGCTAAGGGGAGTTCTTATGTGGCCTTTACTGAGGTGGAAGTGAAGTCTTCTTTTATCTATTGTCATCTGCTCTTTGCTGAATGCATCATCACAGTCCACCAAATTGTTTCCTTCATGGTGCAGAACAGAGGAGACGTCACCAGCTTTTCCACCTGTATTCTGCTACTGCCATGTGCACAAAAGAGTTAAGGCTGGAGCAACCAAAGACCGTGGCAATGACCACCCACAGTATTGTTTCCTGTAGCTCTGGAAAGATCCATGTCACACTTGGAATACTGCATCCAGTTTTGGTCACCGCGATGTAAAAAAGATGTTGAGACTTTAGAAAGAGTACAGAGAAGAGCAACAAAGATGATTAGGNGCGGTGAATGCTCCAACACTGGAAGTTTTTAAGAAGAGACTGGACAGCCATTTGTCCGAAATGGTATAGGGTTTCCTGCCTGAGCAGGGGGTTGGACTAGATGACCTTCAAGGTCCCTTCCAACTTTACTACTACTACTATTATTATTATTATTATTATTATTATTATTATTATTATTATTATTATTATTATTATTATTTTGATATAGAGACATGGCTGATGTAGATATCAAGTCCTCTTTTTCTTTTTATCTCCTGTCTGTTGTTAAGACCTTTCTCCCTATTTTTGCCTGCTTTTTGTTCAACCTACCAGGAATCTTGTTTGAAGTTTACGGATGGGATGGGATGGGATGGGATGGGATGGGGTGGGGTGGGGTGGGATGGGATGGGGTGGGGTGGGGTGGAATGGAATGGAATGGAATGGAATGGAATGGAATGGAATAGAATGGAATGGAATGGAATGGAATGGAATGGAATGGAATAGAATAGAATAGAATAGAATAGAATAGAATAGAATAGAATAGAATAGAATAGAATTCTTTATTGGCCAAGTGTGGTTGGACACACAAGGAATTTGTCTCCGGTGCATAAGTTCTCAGTGTACATACAAGTAACAGTGATAATCATGATCATGTTTACTAATGTTTAATCAATAACAAGAGAAAGATACGGGTATATGCAATCAAGATCCACTTTACACACTATTCTGACCAGTTAAATCTTGTGTATGGAACAATCAATCTGCTCCTATGTCATGCCTTTAGCCCAGTCCTATGTGTATAAAGGTAGCTTTGGAGAAATATACAAAGTTTATATAATGGTAAAGAAGAAAGAAGAAAGAAGAAGAAGAAAGAAGGGGAAGGGGAAGGAGGTATTTCCATATTGTCAGCCCCACTAGTAGACCAGACCATAAAATCAACTCCAAAGGAAAGCTAAAATTACTTTTATTGACATTGACTATAATAACAGAATCTTACATGTCTGTGCTGTATGTCCTTCCTCTGTCTTATAGTTTAGAAAATTAGGAAAGTGTCTTTCTCAGCTGCTTCTAAATGTTATCAGGATTTTCTGAACTTAAACATGATTAAGCAACAGCTTTTGCATATCTCTGTCAAGGTCATCTTCTTTACTCTCTACACTAGTGAAGGACTTAAATTACAATTTGATACTCTTTATGGGAAAAGATTTGCCAAGTATAATAACTAAATGAAGATGAAGCTAATCAATATCTAGAATCAGATGTTAGCACTGTATACAGTTTCAATTACAGCAATATTAAACATAGACAAATATTAGGCTGAAAATGCCCAGAATCCTCACTACATATTGATTTTCATTCACCAGAAAACTGATGCACAAGGCCTTGAGTAGTAAAGGCTGTTCACAGCAAGGACAGCAATGATGGTGAAAGCAATGGAGCATTTTTAAAATATATATATATATATTAATAGTGGAATACAAATAACTACAACACTAACAGAAAAAAAAAATTCAGCAGCACAAAGACTTATATAATATCTGCTTAGTATCAATATAGTGGTAATTCAATCCTTAATCTTATAATTAAATCTAGACCATTTGGAAGCATAGTGCTTCAGTGACTCATTTTTGAAACCTAAAGAGTTTTTGAAAAAAAAACCAGTATAAATTTATATCCTGAATCTATTCCTTAGTATCAGAAGCACAGATTTTCATTCATTCATTCATTCATTCATTCATTCAGCTGCCCAGCTCTACAGTGACTCTGGGCAATTTACCATTAAAAAATAAAAGAAAACATACATCAAAGAAAACAAATACAGGTGTATGAAAAATGAAATCAGAATCAAACATCAAAGAGATCCTAAGCCAAGGCCTGGGAAGAAGAGCCTTTGTATGAAATGTATTGGCCCTCAAGCTCAGTAGAACTTCATAAAACTATAACTTCCATATTTCCGGAATATAGTTTAACATCACATTTACACACTGAACTATTTCTTTCTAAAATGGTATTACCATATGCTATGATCTAAAATGAAAACAAAGCTATGACTAAAAAAAGCCAAATCACAGGAATTTAAAAAAAAAACCTCAAATTTCTTACAAGACCAGCAATTTCCAACCTTTTAAAAAACATTCTTGGGGAGCTCTGCAGGCATAAAAATAATAGTTTTTGATATGAAATTATTTCATTCTTAAGTCATAAAGAGCATGCTTTACATTTCTTAAAATCTGGACTCACTGATTATTCAAAACAGGATATCCCAATTCTTCATTCCACAATTCAGTCATATAACTAAGACTAATTTTCATTCTGTTTTTTAATTCCTTGTAAAATTGAATTGTTGGTTTTAATCCAAGTGTTCCATTTCCTTAGGATCCTGGGGAGGCTGGTAAAGCATCCAGAGTATATTAATGGCAGTAATGAAAGACTGAACTAGAGAGCCAGTTTGCTGTAGTGGGTGAAGATGCTAGCCTAGAAACCAGGAGACTGTGAGTTCTAGTCCTATTTAGACATGAAAAATCTGTTGGGTGACTTTGGGCCCGTCACTCCTCTCAGCCCAAGCTACCTCACGAGATTGTTGTTGTGAAGAAAATGTGGCGGAGGAAGTATTAAGTATGTTCACTGCCTTGAGTTGTATATTTAAAAAAGTGGAATAATCTATAAAAAAAAGAGGACAAGAATGCTTGTCATAGAGCAGTGATGGCGAACCTTTTAGAGACCAAGTGCCCAAACCGCAACCCAAAACCCACTTATTTATCACAAAGTGCCAGGGCCGCATCAGCATTGTGGTGCCCTCATGGGGGGGGGCAGGGAGGCGCCTCTGAGTGCCGCCTCTGGCACGCAAAAACTGGGGGCGCAAAAATGGCTCACCGTGCTGCAAGGCACAAAAACGGCTGTGCCATGGGGTGCAGATACAAGGCACTGCACCATGCAAGAACAGGGCAGGGCTAGTGAGTATCACGCAGGCACTAGCCTCGCCCCATTTGCAGCATGTGTGNGAAGTTTTTAAGAAGAGACTGGACAGCCATTTGTCCGAAATGGTATAGGGTTTCCTGCCTGAGCAGGGGGTTGGACTAGATGACCTTCAAGGTCCCTTCCAACTTTACTACTACTACTACTACTACTATTATTATTATTATTATTATTATTATTATTATTATTATTATTATTATTATTATTATTATTATTATTATTATTTTGATATAGAGACATGGCTGATGTAGATATCAAGTCCTCTTTTTCTTTTTATCTCCTGTCTGTTGTTAAGACCTTTCTCCCTATTTTTGCCTGCTTTTTGTTCAACCTACAAGGAATCTTGTTTGAAGTTTACGGATGGGATGGGATGGGATGGGGTGGGGTGGGGTGGGATGGGATGGGGTGGGGTGGAGTGGAATGGAATGGAATGGAATGGAATGGAATGGAATGGAATAGAATAGAATAGAATAGAATAGAATAGAATTCTTTATTGGCCAAGTGTGGTTGGACACACAAGGAATTTGTCTCCGGTGCATAAGTTCTCAGTGTACATACAAGTAACAGTGATAATCATGATCATGTTTACTAATGTTTAATCAATAACAAGAGAAAGATACGGGTATATGCAATCAAGATCCACTTTACACACTATTCTGACCAGTTAAATCTTGTGTATGGAACAATCAATCTGCTCCTATGTCATGCCTTTAGCCCAGTCCTATGTGTATAAAGGTAGCTTTGGAGAAATATACAAAGTTTATATAATGGTAAAGAAGAAAGAAGAAAGAAGAAGAAGAAAGAAGGGGAAGGGGAAGGGGAAGGAGGTATTTCCATATTGTCAGCCCCGCTAGTAGACCAGACCATAAAATCAACTCCAAAGGAAAGCTAAAATTACTTTTATTGACATTGACTATAATAACAGAATCTTGCATGTCTGTGCTGTATGTCCTTCCTCTGTCTTATAGTTTAGAAAATTAGGAAAGTGTCTTTCTCAGCTGCTTCTAAATGTTATCAGGATTTTCTGAACTTAAACATGATTAAGCAACAGCTTTTGCATATCTCTGTCAATGTCATCTTCTTTACTCTCTACACTAGTGAAGGACTTAAATTACAATTTGATACTCTTTATGGGAAAAGATTTGCCAAGTATAATAACTAAATGAAGATGAAGCTAATCAATATCTAGAATCAGATGTTAGCACTGTATACAGTTTCAATTACAGCAATATTAAACATAGACAAATATTAGGCTGAAAATGCCCAGAATCCTCACTACATATTGATTTTCATTCACCAGAAAACTGATGCACAAGGCCTTGAGTAGTAAAGGCTGTTCACAGCAAGGACAGCAATGATGGTGAAAGCAATGGAGCATTTTTAAAATATATATATATATATTAATAGTGGAATACAAATAACTACAACACTAACAGGAAAAAAAATTCAGCAGCACAAAGACTTATATAATATCTGCTTAGTATCAATATAGTGGTAATTCAATCCTTAATCTTATAATTAAATCTAGACCATTTGGAAGCATAGTGCTTCAGTGACTCATTTTTGAAACCTAAAGAGTTTTTGAAAAAAAAACCAGTATAAATTTATATCCTGAATCTATTCCTTAGTATCAGAAGCACAGATTTTCATTCATTCATTCATTCATTCATTCAGCTGCCCAGCTCTACAGTGACTCTGGGCAATTTACCATTAAAAAATAAAAGAAAACATACATCAAAGAAAACAAATACAGGTGTATGAAAAATGAAATCAGAATCAAACATCAAAGAGATCCTAAGCCAAGGCCTGGGAAGAAGAGCCTTTGTGTGAAATGTATTGGCCCTCAAGCTCAGTAGAACTTCATAAAACTATAACTTCCATATTTCCGGAATATAGTTTAACATCACATTTACACACTGAACTATTTCTTTCTAAAATGGTATTACCATATGCTATGATCTAAAATGAAAACAAAGCTATGACTAAAAAAAGCCAAATCACAGGAATTTTAAAAAAAAACCCTCAAATTTCTTACAAGACCAGCAATTTCCAACCTTTTAAAAAACATTCTTGGGGAGCTCTGCAGGCATAAAAATAATAGTTTTTGATATGAAATTATTTCATTCTTAAGTCATAAAGAGCATGCTTTACATTTCTTAAAATCTGGACTCACTGATTATTCAAAACAGGATATCCCAATTCTTCATTCCACAATTCAGTCATATAACTAAGACTAATTTTCATTCTGTTTTTTAATTCCTTGTAAAATTGAATTGTTGGTTTTAATCCAAGTGTTCCATCTCCTTAGGATCCTGGGGAGGCTGGTAAAGCATCCAGAGTATATTAATGGCAGTAATGAAAGACTGAACTAGAGAGCCAGTTTGCTGTAGTGGGTGAAGATGCTAGCCTAGAAACCAGGAGACTGTGAGTTCTAGTCCTATTTAGACATGAAAAATCTGTTGGGTGACTTTGGGCCCGTCACTCCTCTCAGCCCAAGCTACCTCACGAGATTGTTGTTGTGAAGAAAATGTGGCGGAGGAAGTATTAAGTATGTTCACTGCCTTGAGTTGTATATTTAAAAAAGTGGAATAATCTAAAAAAAAAAGAGGACAAGAATGCTTGTCATAGAGCAGTGATGGCGAACCTTTTAGAGACCAAGTGCCCAAACCGCAACCCAAAACCCACTTATTTATCGCAAAGTGCCAGGGCCGCATCAGCATTGTGGTGCCCTCATGGGGGGGCAGGGAGGCGCCTCTGAGTGCCGCCTCTGGCACGCAAAAACTGGGGGCGCAAAAATGGCTCACCGTGCTGCAAGGCACAAAAACGGCTGTGCCATGGGGTGCAGATACAAGGCACTGCACCATGCAAGAACAGGGCAGGGCTAGTGAGTATCACGCAGGCACTAGCCTCGCCCCATTTGCAGCATGTGTGTGCTCGCGGCCCCATGCACGCATGCATGTAAAATGCTTCCCCCTCCCTTCCTTTTCTTCCAGTCCACCAAACAACAATGGTTGGTGACCTCTGCTCTACCACCTCTACTCGAGCTTGCTAGTCAGCAGCTTCACCTCCTTTGTGCTGGGCGGGGCTCCTGCTCTGGGTGGCAGTGGGGGCCTGAGGCACCAGCTGCTGGTGGCGGTGGCGCGTGCCAACAGAGAGGGCTCTGAGTGCCACCTCTGGCACGCGTGCCATAGGTTCGCCACCACTGTCATAGAGGGCAAGAGCACTGAAAAGACACACCGTATTGATTTCACAGCTCAGTCAGTTCAGAGTCGTCCTGAAGGCTTCCATCTTAAACACCTCGTTATTAAGAAGTAAGCTCCAATGATCACAGTGAAATTTATACAGCCAAATAAACATGCATAAGGCTGTTGCTGTAAAGCTATCAAAATTAAACAAAATACCATTGTAATTCAAATCGACATTTGTCTAATATAGGAAGGAAGACGAACTACACCCCCTGAGGAGGAAATACACTGCTAAGTGTAAACAAAGCTATTAGAAGCACAATCTGCAGCAAACTGCCAAAATATGATTAATTATTGAAATTATCCTTAAAAAGAGCAATTATAACAATAAATTCTCCTGAAAATGGACTACTAAAGAATGATGAATATTATTCCTTACCCTTTTTATAACATACTAATGCTCATCCCAAAATGCCAGGTGGCATTGGTCTAAGACATACCTCCACATCTAGTAGCCAACCTTGGATAATCTCAATATTTTATTGTATTTTTTATTATGTTATTTATTTATAGCCAACCTTTATTCTTTTTTTAATTACCCAAGTGGTGAACATACCCAATAGTCCTTCCTCCTGTTTTCCCTACCACAACAAGGTGAGCTGGGCTGAGGCAGAATGTCAAGATGACCTAGCAATTTTTCATGCCTAAGCTGTGAAACTCACCCTCTCCTGGTTTCTAGCCTGGTGCCTTAACTATATCAAAAACAGAGTCAGAAAACTTCAGGGTTAGGCTAGAAAGTTTGTTTTGTTTGTTTTTAAAAAATCAAACCAGAAGAAGGCAATAGTAAGCCTTTTCCAATATTCTTGCCAAGGTATATCCATATAATTATCACGAGCTAAATTCGAGTTGAAGGACTCTTCCAATTTTGTTTCAATGTGGCAGAAAGTCATGTTAATCATTTGCATTTGGCTACTTTTACACATGTACTGTATGTTACTAAATCTCAGACCCCAAATAATTTGGGGAGGTATTTTATGCAAACTATTTTCTAATTATGAGTTTAAGCACAGAGTTTCTTTTTTATTCCTTGTTTTCCTGTCCATTCCTCCTACGTATCTCAGAATATTGGGGTTAGGACTCTTTCATAGCTCATGCCCTTAACAATGGCCTTTGCCATTTGTCTTGTCTCCTGTTCTTTTGTTAGAAGCACAAAAAAGCAAGTTAGAAAGAGACGTGGTTGACCAACGGCCTCCATCAACCTCTTTTGGTTTATTTATAATAGCTTAACCAATGTGCAAGTAAAACTTCCAAGAATAAGAGATGTCCAATTTTGTTGCCACTAATTATATTTATTAAAACTGCCTTGCTAATATTCATTTAATCTATTAAATTTAAATCCAAGTAAATATTTTTAAGACTTTGCAGTCTTAAAATTCCTACAGTCTAGCTTTTAGCAGTATTTAATATTGTAATTGAAAAGTTGTTTTAAGAGGTAGCACATTTTCACATGCAGCTAATCTGTCTCTCTCACACTTTCTGACTCTCCTCCATTCTCTCTTTCTTGTGCGGTTCTCTCCTACTAATCTGCAGAGGAAGAGGAAAACCCTAGCCTTGCACTAATTTTCAACCTGCCTACAGAAAATGAAGGAAGCTGTTTTGTTTCTCCCAGTAAACCAACACAATATTGTTGGCCTTTTCTTGCCACAGTTATGTTTCCCCAAGCCAGGTGGCCATCAAAACAAGTGTCTCTCTGCTTTCCTATTGACTTACCAGCTTGTCTTTTCTGCAGCTGGCAGCCTATGCATGTACAAGCTACCTGTCTAGCAATTAAATCACTCCACCCAGACTTTCTCCTTGCACTCCATTCTGCAAGCAAATATCTATTCTATACCGTATTATATTTCAGGCAGTGAAACATGCATCTTACAGCAACTAGTTGAGCTGATGTGATTACTGTACTCTGAATCTATCAGCAGTTCATTGTCAAGATGCTATGAGGGACAAGAATACTGGCAGTTTGGCTGGAATAAAAAAATGTTTCAAGCAGATGCTTAAATGGACATCAGATGGCACGTTTACAATCCAGCAAAATTCAGCTTTCCAGATCATAGAAGCATATGGAGTTAAAAGATGATGCAATTTCACATCTGGGTTTACTGCTGTCTTGTAGGGCCGTGCATGTTTCAAAAATGATACCTCATAATATGTTTTTTCTGTGCAAGTCTGAACAAGGCTGCAAGTATCAATTCATTAAAGTTACTACAACTCTTGCATGGAAATCTGGAGGGAAAAGTGGGGCGGGGGGGAAGCTATTTTAAAAAATAATAAGGAAGGACTGTGATTGTGTTTGCACAAGCTCCAAAGCATTTATTCTAAATTATTTTCAAAGCATGCCCAGCTTTATTATTTAGCCTATTTCTAGTAAATTCTCTGCTCTGTGTCTTGTAAATCCTCTAGTGTGAACTTTGAATTGCCTCTATTATTCGGCAAGATAGGAACCCTGAATTTTACATAACTCTTGTGTAAATCTTACAGACCCAGGTTTAGTGGGGTGATTCATACGGAGGAAACCATATGCATATGAATGAATCTGGATTTTCTGTTTCTTTCTTGAACTGATAGGGAAGGAACGTGTAGGAGAAAGAGAGCAGAACCTGGGCTGAAGTTAAAAGAGGGCTCAGCCCACTACCGTGCCGTGGTCCATTTTGGAACTGGGCCACGCAAGCGGCAGTTGAGCATGTGCACAGCTCCACTTGCATGAGTGGTGGGTGCTCATGCTCTCACACAAAGCTCCATTTATGTGAGCAGTGGGCACGTGCAAATCTGCACGCCTGCCACTCACACGGAACCATCTCCTCTTCTCCTCCCCCACCAGTCTGCCAAACTGGAAAGGTTGGGGACCGCTGGTTTAGAATACCACACAGGCTGAGGAATTCTGGGAGTTGAAGTCCCTACATCTTGAAATTGCCAAGTTTGAAAATCACTGCTATACACAATGCATGACAACATAGTAATATAATCATTAGGAAAAAGCTGACATGCTTATCTTCAGTCAACATGCCAAACACTTGAATTTCTGCCAGAAACTCTTGTTTTGATTCTACCACACCATTCTTACATACCTTTCTTCGGTGTTTTAATTACAGTCAATAATACTGCTTCTTCAATAACAACAGCAACAAAGGAGGAGGAACATATGGCATTCCAAACGTTAGGTGAAATTAAATATAACAATAAAATGTGTCGGTACAGATACGATTGAAAAGGTAGTAACTGGGACGATTGCTTGCAAGAACAGAATTGGGAAACAGAAGTGTGAATGCTCACAGGAATCCTTCCCTAACCAAGGTTGATTCAAAATGGCTTTGAATACAACAGAGCTTAAGTTCTTCTCAAAAGCAACCTGATGATGATGAGAAGTAACAGCAGATTTTGGAATAAAAAAAAACGTTCTTTGCTCAATGTAACATTCAGGCTTGTTCCTTTTCTCAAAACTATTTTACCCATAAATCCTTTTCACAGGCACTTCACTAAACAATGGAAACAAAAAAGACACCATTAAAGATATTTCCATCTTCAGAACTCAAAACCCATGCAATTAGATTTCCCATCATTCAGCCTTTTAATCTGCTGTGCTGACAGATTGCTCTGCCATACATCCCATTATTATTTTATCCCACTGACCAAAATCTACATCCAGCAAGCATTTATCAAATCCTTTACTACAAAAATGCAAGACAATACAAAGGTGCTCTCTTTTGTATGTTAGACTGCTTTTGTCTTACATTAACTCTGGAAATAACAATTGCTGATAATGGGTAACCGGACGGTAGATTTTAAGCAGAAACAAGATCTGAAAATTCATGCTGACATTCTGGCTAGATAAAACGTATTCCTCTTTCATAACCTCTTTTAAACAGTCTTAAAATCAACTGCTGTTGTTCAAACATCCAATATGTCCAGTATTAGAATATGTTGCTTTATTCTGTATTAGTAAATTAAAGTGTCCTTCTCCTTTAATTGTAATCTTCTGAAAGTGGATTTTAAAATGACAGGCTATAAGAATGATATGGAAAAAGATGCTATACAGGGCCTACAAAAGAAACTGGCTCATGACTTAGCAAAAGAAAAGAAATATTTAAAAAGGACCCTTCTCCTTCATCATAACAATTATAAACAGTTTTAACAACTAATCACCTTCTCTTAAAATACAAAAAAAATCCCTTCATCACATATCTATAAACAGATCCTTATAACCTCATCATTTCAATCCTGATGCCAGCAAAAGTCCATTAAGAATTACAGAAATAACATCATACACGTAGTATTTGACTTATGACCAGAATTAGAGCTATAAGTTGGGATGATCATAAAAAGAGTCACCCTATGACCGTTTTATCATAGTTGTTAAACAAATCACAATGTTCTTAAGTGAAGCGTGTTGTTGTTAAGTGAATCCAGCTTCCCCAATTGTCATTTTTTTTTCTCAGAACCTGGCTGGGAAGACTGCAGGATGCTGCAACCGGTCATAAGTGTGAGTCAGCTGCCAAGCGCCCAAATTGCAATCATGTGATCACAGGGTCACATGGTCATAAGTGAAAAGACAGGTCATAAATCGCTTTTTCAGAGGTTGTTGTAACTTTGAGCCCTCATTAAATGAACAATAAGTCAAGGACTACCTGTATCTATTTTAACCTTTAAATAAAATAAACCAATTTTACATTCCTTCTTTTTTACTTTTAACAAACTTAATTTTTAATCACTTCAAATAAATCCTGAGGTCTCTTTTCAATTAACTTTTTCTTTGTCCTTTCTCACAACATCCTTCAAAATTTAAGATCTTTTTTGGGTAAATTCCATATAGAAAAATCACGGAAGTCACTCTTTTGATTTATCACTTGTACATTGCTTTCAGTTATTATAATAGCATCTGGTTTCATTTGCATATCCAATGTAGCATCTTTTTCCATAACACACAGTATCTTCAAGGACAGCTCCATGAAGAGTGTACTGCAGTAATCCAAGC
>NW_015387262.1:122862-131004 GCF_001527695.2 Protobothrops mucrosquamatus | reverse complement strand
TTAATAAGTCAAATGTAAGTGTTCTCCTTTAATTGTAATCTTTTGTTACCTCTGGCTTCTTCTGGTGTCCAATATCCAAATTTCCATTTGTTTGTTTGTTTGTTTGTTTGTTTTCAATTTCTATAGCCTCCCATCTCAGTCAAAGAACTCTTTATCATGTTTTATTTCATGAATTCCAAACAACAAAGTTTTCCCACAGGAAGGATTCTCACAATCAATTTCAAAATCTTATTTCAAATCTATCTGGACCCCTTAACTTTCCAAAATCAACATTCTAATCACTCTTTTGCCACTTATTCCACCCAAAAAAATGTCCTTAAACTTCTTTCTTTAGAACTTCTTTCACTAAGGATTAAAGTCAACTCACCCAGCGCACGTTATCAGACTTGTCAATTGGAAGGATCTCAATAACTGAAAAGCAGTTAAAAGGCAATTTTGAAAAGTTGGCATGGGGAAGGATTTTGAAATAATCTCAGTATTTAAGCATCATACGGTGGGATCAACCTGGAATCAGTGATCAGTGAGTTTCTTCACTTGATGTAATCAGGAGAGATTAAACAACTAAGAGTCATGGATGAAATAGTAGTCATTATGTGACATAGTTGGATGCTGGAAATAATATAACTATTTGCTGACATTAACTAGGACTACTGAGGTCTGGAAAGGAACACATTGAAAAACTACACCTTGGAAAAATGTTATTATAGTTCCACACATGTAAAGGTAACAATTTTCCTACACCCCAAAATTAGCATTACTTCAAGATAAATAATCTTGCCCTAATAATGTCCTCTCTATAAAGTCAAAGAGGGAATAAGGACACTCAGCTTATCACTGAGTCTCTATAATCTAATGTCACATGGTATTCGTGCCCAATCACCTGCAGATCAGAACCTCTGGTCACACACATCTCTAAAAATCAATGCTAGCTCCGCACCTACTGCAGGATCCAAAACACAGGAGGGCAGATTTCTTAATGGGTGACTTTCCTCTCCTGACACAATCAAGTTTTAACGTGCCCAAGTTTGCCCAACAGACAACTAAGTTGAGGTTGAAAGTCATATAGTAAATCAACTTTCCTCCCTCCCTCCCTTGTCTAGTCTAATGAAAAGAAAACTAAGGGTGACATGATATCAGTATTCCAGTATTTGAGGGGCTGCCACAAAGAAGAGGGGGTCAATTTATTTTCCAAAGCACCAGAAGACAAGACAAGAAACAATGGATGGAAAATATTCAAGGAGAGGAGCAAGCAACAACTAAGGAGAAACTTCCTAAGAGTGAAAAAATTAACCAGTGTAATAGCTTGTCTTCAGAAGGTGTGGATGCTCCATCACTGGAAGCTTTTAAGAAGAGATTGGACAACCATTTGTTTGGAATAGCATAGGGTCTCCTGCTTGGGCAGGAGTAGAAGACCTCCGAGGTCCCTCCCAACTCTGTTATTCTGTAAAACTGAGTGTTTATTAGCAGCAACCTGAAACCAAAGTCACCAATGATTTGACCACCAGGTTTCAGGATCAGAGCTACAGAGATGGAAGTGGGGAATAACATAAAATTACTGAATCCCATTTTTGGGTCATCATAATGTATGGACTTCTAAGCTTTGATATTATGCTGATATTTTATTTTAAAAAGAACACTTATTTTATTTATATTTACTTATAAACTGTCCATCTCCCCATAGAGTGAAATATGTTGCACACCAAGACACATTTTGTTGTCCTTGTCTTTGAACACAATAAGGAATCCAAGGAATAAAGGGCTAATTTAGAGAGTCCAAGCTCCATCACTGATTACCATCATATTGCATCCCTTATTCTGCCATATGTGACTTTCTGCATTCCAATGAAATCATTTAAGTGTGAATGAATAAGAGCTGTCAGCAAGAGCTCAGTAAAGAAGTAGGAGGGGAAGAAAAAGCCAAGGATCAAATCAGTGTAATGAAAAACAGAGTTGCTATTTTCATGCAAGGGTTGAATTAGCCCTATAGCTACAGTACGATTTCTAAGAATAAGGCAGGATTGTCAAATAATGCTTGTTATGCCTGTGTATATGTTTTGACTATATATAGAAACACATATTCTTAGAGAACACTTTATGCTATTTCTATCAGTATTATTTTATACTCCCTTATTTCCAAATGTAAAATCACATTCTGTCAAGCAGCATGGTGCAGTGGTTACAAAGTTCACTGGATGACTTCTCACAACTTATTGCAAAGAAAACATTGGGAGGTGAGACACTATTCATAAGTTCCATGGAAGAGATGTTTTGATATAAATATAATAAGTAACAGCATATTTTGCTCTTCATTTCATGTATGATTGTTCCCAGAGGAAGAGCTACAGAAAATATTATATTGTAAGATTTTTTCTAAATCTTCTATGTTGCTAAATGAAATTATCTACAATATACATGCCTAAGGCTTTGTTATTGGGAATAACAATGGAGACTTTCTTGTCACAGAGCAGAAAATAAGTAATACAACTTCTTAAGAGGTATTCTTCAATATGTCTTCTTTACCTTTTCATTACACCAATCTTTGTGGTCTCCTACAGTTCTAAGACTTCTACTACATTACTGTACTTTAAATGTATTAATCTGACTCTACTTTGATTTGACACAAAAAGTGAATTAATTCTTCACCAAACATTTCCACTATGTAAAAAGTTGTCTCAAGGAAATGAACAAAAATCAATTAAAGATAATTGTTGCTCTGTATTCAATACTCTGAGCACAATAGCTATTCTTTTGCTGAAAGATCTCTTCCGTTAATTAAAGCTAGAGACAAATCTCAGCTACTATAGCCCAATAAATATTTCCAATGTTTTTTGCTAGGTCAAAAAATTATCCCCCATCAACCCAAATATCTAATATATAAATGTGCTGGCAATGAAGACCCATATCAGATAGCAAATTATTTAATTCTGCTTGCTCTATCAGTACAATCTAGTTTTACTAACATTTAGTAACCTAAATTTTGAGGTTGTCTTGTACACTGGAATACAAGACCAAAACACTTTTCCCCTAGAATTGTCTAAAAACTGCAAAAAAGACTTGCAAAATGGATCACTACATATGTCCTGATAAAACAGTTTAGTTCACATTGGGGTAGCTGTCCATAGTACAACATTCCTTATACAATGATCTGCATGGGAGAATTGTTAGAAGAAAGTGTTTTTACCAAATTACATCAAACTGAAGTAGTATCTTCCACTAGGCAATCAGGGATGCAGAAATTATCAAATTATGGTCATGAAATACAACAAATGATAGTTTTCTATTACACTATGGGCCATTTTCATCATTCTGACTTCTAGAATCAATCTTCTATCTATTAATTACCTATTAGCAAAATTCTACACATACTATATTCAATTTATTCTCAACCCTCCAAGCAGAAGAATGAAAGTTTCTAAGAGGAGTGCAGTTGCATAAATATGGTGTAAGGCAGCCCAACAATGGGAATATTAAGATGCTAAAGACCCTACAAATTATAGCCTTCTGCTGGCTCTGCCCCAAATTACTCATGGAGAACACACGTAAGGCTTTCCTTAATTATGATTGGAATCCCAAAATGATTGAGTAGCTTCAGACAGCTGTACAATTAATCTAACAACAACCTTTTATCATTTGCTTTGCAGACCAAATAATTATAGGAGACTATGCAGTCAATATCATATAATACCATATAGGTAGGCCAATGTTGTTTCCTTTCATTTTGAAGGTGATATATCTTCTCCAAATGTGATTAACAAATGTGTACACTTTCCTTTTTTCATTTAAATCCTTCCATACCCTCCCCCCACTTAGAGAAGATAAAGATTCAAACAATTCCATGGCGATAGACTTCAGAGTTTAGACATAATGTGTTGAGTATAGTGGAAGATATTAAGGATACTGCCATTCAGCATCATCTTTCTGCATTATTTTCTTTTATAGCAGCATATCCTAATTTGTTCTTCACTGTCCAATGTGGATATAATTATTATTTAAAGAAATTACCATGAAGGTACTTTGAAAGATCCATTAAAATATCTCTAAATATAAGTTGTAAACTAACAAAAGAACATGATTGTTTGGAGAGGGAGAGAGAATACTTCAGTTTACATTCTTACATATTGTTATAAAATAATGTAAAGAGAATATGCCATGTATTTATGCTCAAATTACACCGAAACAATCAAGGGAACAACTGATTAGATCAAAGAAACAAATCTCAAGTCTACAGCTTCTCCTGCTGGAACAACTGTATTTCATAAAGATATATAACACCCCATTAAGCTGCAATTAGACTCTAGTAGGGGCAGTCAACAATCCATTTAGCAAATAAACTATTAAAGTGTTTTACACTGTAGTTTATAAATGACATTCATACAAATAGGTTTGAACATCGGATTTTAAAAGAGGAGGAGAAGGATCCACATTCTTGTCCAGAATCATCATTATCAATTTCCACCTGAGCAAAACTTTAAACTTCCATATCTTATTGCTGCTCTTAGATCTTCTGATCCTTCCCTACATTTTCCCAGAAAGTGCCCTAAGGAACTCTTGAGAGTAAACAGTCTGAAATCCAAATCCAGTGGCTAAACTTTGGGCTTTTGCCATTGCAAACAGCAGCAGATGTTATTAAATAATCTGAAACAAGACTTTAGATGTTTTGGTGATAATTTTAGATCAATACATACTTAGACCAATTTAGACTTAAAAGTATTCCCATTACATGTGTTAATATATCATTCACATTAAACAGAGCTTCCCATAGTACACAGAGTTAATAGAGGAAAGAAAGGAGGAGACATAGTGGACACCATGGGAAGGAACTTCCCCAGAATTACATATCAAGATCAAAGAGGGTTTTGATGTGAAGAAGCCAAGGAACAGAGAAGCTGGCTGGCCATTAGAGAGCCTACACTGGTTAAAACAAACTAATCAGCTCTAGTAACTCTTGAACTTGGATTGTGTACTATCGATTTCTATCACGAGTAACATTGGCCCATCAGACACAAATAGACTGAGCAATTGACATAAAATATTTATTATTTAATAATAAATAAATAAGGATTTATGAGATGCTGAGAGAAGTCGGGAGAAGATTCACCAAAGCATTCAGCAGCACAACAACCATGGGAAGAAGAGTGCTGAGGAGAAGAGTTGTGAGACAAGAGTTGTAGGACAACTTAGGATAAGCCTAAATTTCGAACATGTGAGAATATGGTAGCAAATAAGAACAAATGTTTGCCTATCGAAGCTGGTCACCTATCACCTCTTCCACTTGAGAGTGGAAAATAGTGTCAATTAATTAACTAAGCCCTTTTCTTATATCTAGGGTGGTAAGAAGGAATAAATATAATATAGGAAGTAGGACCTAGGGGAGGTGCATATATATTAGGAACATCCGTATATTAAGTACACAGTATTTTGTGTTAATATTTGCTTCCTTAGAATAAATGCAAGCCTGGAGGAGGGGAAAAGTGCTCTTTTGGTTCTATTACTTTACATTGTCTCAGGCTATAGTCAAGAAGTGGAAAAATGCCCACTAAAAATGCAAACAGTGTTGAAGCTGGTAAAAAATGAAACAGCTGACATACTCTGATAAGGCTTGGCTTATATCCGACTGCTTATTTCTGTCTTTGTTTCTGAACAAAATAGGATGAAAAAAATGGAAATTGTGTGATCTTGCACTCTCCCCATCAAACCTTGAACTCATATCTCTGTATTCTCAAATGACAGCAAAGCACTCAAATAGTTCTCCAGTTATCTACACAGAAATTAGACTTAGATCTTGTTTTATAACCTTCCCTTTACATTTGATCCAAGAATAGGTAAACACAGAAATTTGATAGTAACTGAAAGCATAACTCAGGTATCTATGTGGATAACCCACTTATTCTAGTTCAGTCAATTTCAACCGCCAATTGCTCAGCTCACCATACACCCTTTGTTACAGAAGGATACTTGCTCCTCTACAAACTAACATGCCAAATCTGGGTGTCACAATTCAAAGTAGCATAATCTATCACAAGGAACTTATAAAGCTGCAGATTTATTCTTCCATAGACTTCTTTACATTACATATGGCATTTCAATTCAAGCTATGAATAATGGATGCAGAATGCCGCATGGCAAGGAATTTCCACTGTTTCTGATCTATCTCACTATGCACCAAATAACCTTTATGCAATACTTTCCACTAATATGTCTGCTAAATGCCGATAATAAGTCAAGTACATTCCAATGTATAAGGTTTCCTGCAACAGAATGTGAAGTGTCTACTTACTCAGTTATGAAAGAGCACTCTAATTGCCATCCATATACAGTATACTCTGGGGAAAGCAGGTATCACCTTGGGGATTTATGAATTAAAAACACTGGGGGGGGGAAATCAAGGAGAAATACTATTATATCATTTGGGAATCTTTTGACTGGTGTCTGAAGCTCTTGATAGGCAGTTATCATGCCACATATCATATGTGCGTTTGGCAACAATACCAGCTACTGTCAATAAAACGACTTTATGGTGAAGAATGAAGCCTGTAATAGAAAAAATCATTCTCTGTGTTTCCTTTGTAATCAAGACTAATAGGGGAAAATAATAGCAAAGCTAAAAATCAGTAAATCTGGATAGAAGGCGGCATCTGAACCAACTAAAATGCTACTTACTTCCAACCCAAGTCAAGAACAGAAATTCCTGTTAGTCCACTAGGCAATTTAAACAGGAGTGAGTATTGCAGTTATTAGTAAATGGCTAATACCAGCATATAAATGGACAGGTGCAGTATTAACCTTCAAGGGGCATACAGACAGTATAATTTTATGCATTGATTCCCCTTCACACTCAGCTTTCTCCAAACAACGATTGACACCTTCTGTCCCGTGCTTAGTTCGGTACTATAAGCACATGGTACAGAATTTTTCCTTCCTATAGCTAACCGGTTTTTGCACCAGGTGTTGCTCACCCACTTCTCACCTCATTTTCATGTCTGCTTTGGGGCTTAAAGTTATGAAGGAGAATTTCCTCTACCAATTTGCTTTAATTAGGTTGTCATTTCCTATTCTATTACCATTACTCCTAGCACTATGCCTTGGGGAAGGCTAGCTGCATTATTCCTTTCCCGAAGTGTCAAGAACTCAACAAACTACAAAGCTTATATTGCTTGCATGATGGTTACAGGTAGTCCTCCTTGAATGACTGCTCATTCAGCAACCATTTAAAGTTATGACAGCATTGAATGAGTGGTACTTAAAACTGGTCCTCATAGTTGTGGCCGTTGCAGCATCCCCAAGACTATGTGATTGTGATCCAGGCACTTGGCGGCTGGATCACCATTATGACATTGCAGAATACTGCAGCCAGATGATCACCATCTGCGACCTTCACAGTCAGCTTCTGACAAGCAATGTCAATAGGGAATCTGACATTGTGCTTAACAATGCCACAGGATTCACTTAACAACGGCAATCAGAAGTGCTGCAACTGTCATCACTAAGCACCTAAGCATCACCTAGCAACAGAAACTTCATTCCTAATTACAGGTACCACTTACAAGTGGTCATTTAGTGACCATTCAAACTTGCAACAGCCTTAGAAATAGTGTTTTACAACTCTCAAAGCACTTCTAGCCATCATCAAACATTGTGCAAGACACCCACCATCATGTTACCGCACTTCAATTGCTTGGCAACTGGCTTACATTTACAACCAGCTGCCAAGCACCCTGTGATTATTGCATTGCCATTTACAATCTTCTTTTCTAGCTTTCCCAGAAAGACAATGGGGAAGCCATCAGGGAAGGTTGCAAAATCCTTTGATGGGCTGAAATCTTCAGAAAGTATTTCTCAAGAAGGAATCCATGAAGGATTTCCCTTCTATGCACAGGGACCCTGAAGATTTCCTGAAAATTGCGCGCAGAGACTATGCTTTTCTGACACAGGAGCTGAAGAACAGACAAATAAATTTTAGATGGGACATACCGGTGGGCATAATTGTAACAATAGCTGGCAAACGCTACAGGCTTAACTCGATCAATAAAGCTAAAGACTTTATGGCGTCTGTTTTACAATCAGAACGCCCACCTACACCTCAGAGGATCGATGTGGTTGAGCAGATGATTGTGGATTTTTCTTCTGCCTCTGTTCAAGACC
>NW_015387262.1:121467-122644 GCF_001527695.2 Protobothrops mucrosquamatus | reverse complement strand
AACTTGTAGCTCAAAAGCAATTTTATAGACAACTACATCAGAAAATTGTGGCGATGGACTATAACTCTTTGATTGTTATGGGAGACTGGAATGGGGTTCTGGATACGTTAAAAGATAAAAAAACAACTTCCAAGGATGTAACCCTTTCCAGATTACCTAAGTCCTTTTTTGCTATGAAAGATGATTTAGAATTGATGGATGTTTGGAGATCACAACATATCAATGAACGTGATTTTACTTTTTTTTCTCACAGACATGACTCTTTCTCAAGGATTGATTTTGTTCTGATATCGACTGATTTACTTACTGACTGTAATAAAACTAAAATTTTCCCTAGAACTTTGTCTGATCATAGTATGGTCTGGATGGAGATTGGTCAAAAAACAAAGAGGAAATCTTGGAGAATAAATGAAAATTTGTTTAATTACGAGGATAAAGTTAAGGCTTTGAAGGAATCTATGGAAGAGTTCTTTCAACTTAATATGAACAAGGAAACTTCTATAAATATTGTTTGGGATGCTGGCAAGGCTTATCTAAGGGGAATATTAATTGCTATGAATAATGCCTATAAACGCAAGCAAATACAGACTAGATCTTATTTGGAGAAAGAAATTGGGATTAAGGAAAAATTATTACTACAACGACCAACAGACACTAACTTAAAAAATTCTATTAAAATGCTTAAAGATCAATTCAACTTATTAATTGCTGATCAGGTGGCCACCAACTTGAAGTATATTAAACATAATACATTTGCTAACGCAAACAAACCGGGGAGATGGTTGGCCTACCAAATACGCAAGAGACAAAAAGCGAGGCTTATATCTAAAGTTTTGGTCAAAGATCGTGAAATTCACCAACAAGAAATGATTAAAAAGGCATTTACTGAATTTTATTCGCATTTATATTCTTCAGAGACTATAAATAGTAAAGATATTGATAAATATTTACAATCTTCACCTATATATAAACTTACAGTGGAGCAGCAGAAAATTATGAATGAAGAGATTACAACAGATGAAATTTTAAATGCAATTAAACAATTGAAAGTTGGTAAAGCCCCTGGGACGGATGGTTTAACAGCAACTTATTATAAGTCATTGTCAGCTATATTGTTACAACCTTTAAAAATTTTATTCAATAGAATTATGTTGGGAGAACAAATACCTCAGTCTTG
>NW_015387262.1:111622-119755 GCF_001527695.2 Protobothrops mucrosquamatus | reverse complement strand
GTAAAGTTTTACCTACAATGGAGGACTGGAGATTGAAGGTTTCGCATCTTGCTGAAATGGCAAAAATTTCGGCTTATCTGAAGAATCATTCAAATGAACAATTTTTATCAATATGGAGAAGATGGATTGTTTATATTCAAAATAAGCATAGAATGGTGGAATATAATTTAGGCTTTTAGATAATTTGTTTTCTTTTTTTTATATATTTCACCTACTTATGTAGAATAATATTTTGTGGAGTTAGGGATATTAATAGTAGTTTACTTTTAGTTGAATAGTATCCTGGGATTAGGTTTGGGAAGTCCGGGGGTGGGGGTGGGGGGTAGGGTTTTTACATTGTGATGTATTTGTGATGTGCTCTTTTTTTATGATGAAACTAATAAAAATTTATATTTGAAAAAAAGATTTCCTGAAAATTATTTCCTGACATTCGTTCAGATGTTCCCTGAAAATTCTGAACATTTTAGCTCTGTTTCTACAGCCCTATGAAAGATTTTCTCTCTACGCAGAGAGCTGAAATTCTTCGGAAGGCTGCAGGAACATTTGAAAGCAAAAGGGTTTGCTGGGAGGATTTCGGTTGCATGTAGAGCTTAAACCTTTCAATAGGCAGCTCTTTTGTTTGTCTGCTTAAGGACCTAGGACAGTGGTGGCGAACCTTTTAGAGACCGAGTGCCCAAACTGCAACCCAAAACCCACTTATTTATTGCCGGGTGCCAGGTGGGCATGGCCCACTGAGTGGGCATGGCTGTGGTCATGGCAGACTGGGTGGGTGTGGCCAATGTGGGCGTGGTCACCTCGATGTTGCTCGTGGGGAGGGACGCCTGTGGGGGCTGGGCAGGGTTGGGGGAGATTCAGGGGGTCTCTGGCAGGTGGGGTGGTGGGTAGGAGGCTTGTCCTGCAGGGTGAGGCGAGGCAGGGTGGGGGTGCCATTATCTCAGGGCAAGGCAAGGCAGGGGCTGGGGCGGCTGCTGCCTGACACAATCAGCCCCCGCACACAGAGGCCAGCGAGCGCATGGGGGCCAACAGTGTCCATCAGCAGCCACAGCCTGCCGTCCCCTCGATCGGCACACTCTGGGGCTCCGCAGCCCGCCACCAGCAGTTCAGAGAAGTGCCCACAGAGAGGGCTCTGAGTGCCACCTCTGGCATGCATGCCATAGGTTCGCCACCACTGACCTAGGAGATCACTTAATAACCACAACTGAGAGTATTAGGATTGCAGTTGTTGAGTGAAGCAGTCACATGGGTGTTTCACTTAATGACAACTTCACCCAATTACTGAGATTTTGGTCCCAATTGTGGTCATTAAGCAAGGATTACCTGTAATATCCAATTATATGATTTTACTTCTTCCAAGGCATCAGGGAAGCCGAATGTGGAGTAATCAAATCCAAGATGCTGCATTTCTCAAAGCAAGGTCTGTGATGAGGAAGCCTTGGTTTTGTTATAACATCTCACCCAGTGAGCCTTCAATTTCTACATTCAGTTGAGACTCCTCAGCTTTGGTATTAAGCAAGCCTTCCCAATGAAACAGCCTGTATTGTAAAGTCACATGCAAGGTTGTTGATTTCAATAATGCATGCTATTGGAGCTCCTCTTAGCTGGATAGTGTGAGCTTTTTAGCACCAATAAGGGTGTATATTTCTGTTAAGGAATTGTTTGCTGCTTCCTAATTCTCCACTATAATAAAGTCACTAGGGATGCTATCTTCTCCCACAAAAATAGTTGGTACCAAACTGCATATGCTTAGTGGTTTGCAAATCAAATGCCAAAGCAGTCATCAAATATCTGCAGGCCATGGAATCGAGTTTGAAACCTTCCTTGTCAACTGGGCTAAATTTATTCATGATCAAGGACTTCTTTGTGATGACTCCATTTAAAAAAGATTTAGATAGAAGTTGCAGACCTTTTAAAGGCTTTCTGAGTACCATGATGTAGGTAGCCAAGATACCAGACACTTCCAAGCCTCTTTTGAAGTCTTTGGTAATAGTGGAGAACTGGCAATACTACAGGATCTCAACTGTCATAGTAGATGACCTGGAAGACTTGTTACTCAGCCACTGGTCACAACTACTGGATACCACTGGATACCATTTATTGCCAGGATACCACTGGTCACAACTACTGGATACTGAGTGGGCGTGGCTGTGGTCATGGCAGACTGGGTGGGTGTGGCCAATGTGGGCGTGGTCACCTTGATGTTGCTCGTGGGGAGGGACGCCTGTGGGCGTCCCTCCCTTGCATCTGCTATAGATAGCAACTCCCTTGCATAAAGGTTAACATTTCCCAACAGGAAAAGAAAAAGGTAGCCTCCCAAAGATGAGTCTGAAGAAGACAGAAATGACAAATCAGATTGGAATGAGTTGTTGGAAGTATCCTTGTTATGTAAATGAGAAGCTCGTCTGAGAAAGGGTATTAGAAGAATTCAATGGAAGAAGAGTAAACTTAGTAAATCAGATTGTGGTGAATTCTTTGTGGAGGTTAAAATGGTAAGAACCAACGTTGCAAAGAGTGTGGATATAGCTATACTGTATTGTGCACTTTTGCTCTAACCCTAACCCTCTGCATCTCTATAACAAGACCTTGGTCCCAGGAGGGGAATCCTGAGTCACAAAAATAATAATCAGCACTATAGCTTGGATGAATGAAAATGAGCATATCCAGAGAACTTGGACCACACTGAATACTAATAATAATAATAATAATAATAATAATAATAATAATAATAATAATAATAATAATAATAATAATAATAATAATAATAATAATATTTCTCTTGTAAAAGAATGAACAGAAGAGATTGAATTCAAGACCAGTTTTCTAGAGAGAACAGAAGTGGTGATGGTGGTAGAATACTGTAAGTGTGTTAGCTACAACAGATGAGCTGAGAGTTTGAATGGTTGTTGTTTGTATTAGCTGGAGAAAAAATACTTCCACAAAAGTACTCTGCCTAAAGCAGAATCTGGAACATAGATAGCAAGTTAAGTTTCCTAAGTTACTAAATTTTTGGTAATTTATTTTAGTATTTATTATGAAATTTATATGCCACCCAACTCACCAAGAGGTGAATCTAGGCAGCTTACAATTAGTAAATACTGTAATAAATAAAAAGTAATACTGAAAGTGTCTGATAACAGAACTTTCTGCAAGGCATACCAAACTGAGGAAACGTTGATCACTTGGGAGCAATTTAATAACACAACCAAAGTATTTGCAGAATGGGCTCTTGTAGTTATAAGTTCAGGCAGAAAATGCTTCAAGAATCACATTAACTCTGTAAATGGAAATATATTCTTAACTGCAACTGAAGTTTCTTGCATCTGCTTAGGAATACAGAGCTAAATGAGAGCTTATTAGCCATACCTAATAGAAAGCCTTAACATCAGTGACATATATATGTAAAATTTAAATTGGCTTATTACCATGAAGTAATATGGTATTTTTCTGGTTTCATGCTAAGGCAGTACATCAGTTTTACAGATCCAAATTAGGTAGTAATCTCTGTATTCAAGAGTCAAAATCCATAACAAGTATTTTCTTGCATTCACAATACAGTGCTTGTTTGAAGGTCCTTGGTGCTCTCCGAGCTTGCTTGTTTTCTTGCAGACGTTTCATTACCCAAACTAGACATCATCAGTCTAGTCTATGTTACCTAGTTTGAATAAGGAAACGTCTAAAAGAAAACAAGCAAGCTCGGAGAGCACCAAGGACTCTTCATATCAACTCTGAGCTACAAATATTCTCTTTTATTAATATTGCTTGTTTGCTGAATATAGCAAGGCCAAACAAGTTTTTCTGTGACATATCAAAAAAAAGCAGAGATAACAGATTTCCAGTTCTAAGAGACAACGTGCTATATTGATGATGTTTCCATCTATAAACAAGTTTTAGATATATGTCATATTTTTGCCCACATCATTTTCCCCACTGTACCATTATTTTTATTCATCACTCTCTCTCTCTCTTATTTTATAATTATTTCATGAGAACCGGGATTCACCTTTGTTCCTAAGTAACTCTATAAAGCTGCCATTCTAGCTGAAGAATGCAGTATAAACTTCATAAAAAGTTGATAGATCACCCATAAATCAAAATCTTGTTAATAGTGGGGGAAGTTTATACTATATTATGTGAGGTAGAATACCCTCTGAGTGACCACAACAAGAATAAAATAAATTTCGCACATATTTTCAGATAAATTCTATTTGTTTTATTCAGTCAAAACTAAAACAATTAACTTCATTAAGCAATGATAATGGCAATTTCTAAATAATGAAGTTATTGGTAGTTTAAATACGATCAAAAACCCATGACTCTGATCCAAGGCAACTGAATAATATTATATATTTGTGCTGGGGAAAAAAACTGCAAGTAGCTTCAGGCATTTGATTCAAGTTTACACACAACTGATTTTGATTCAACAAAGAATGCTATGTCATTGATCAATATTATCCCTGAGCATTTCTGAATTCTTAGCAGGTTTAGGTTATATGGAGAAACTAGAAAATGATAAATAATATTTTCCAAAAAAGCTTAAATGAGATGCTTTTGAAAACTGGCAACCCTCAATTTGTAGCAGGGTTTTAAAGTGCATTACTAAGTGGTGGGGCAAGTGATGAGAGCTCACCATGCCACACAGTGCTAGGGCTCAAATCACTGAAGCAGAGACCACCATCATTAGCAATAGCACATAGACTTACATTAAGCCAATGAGCCACCGTGCCTCATTGCTTCTGCCCACTTAGCAGTTTGAAAGCATGTTCTATGCAAATAGATAAATAGGTACCACTTCTATGGGGAGATGAGCTGGTGCTTCACGCAGGTGGTAGGATTTCTGCCGGCTCTGAACCTTTCTGGTTGCAATGCACATTTGTGAGGTAGCTCCCATGGAGAGAGGGGAGCTTGGATGACGCTGCAGGAAGAGCCACTCGTCTTTCTTTCTGGTTCAAAGCCAGCTTGCCCTCCTGTGGCACACCTTGGGAAGCACATAAGTGTGTACCACAACAGAGTAAGTAAATTGGCAGCCAAACTACGACTCTTCGCATTGGCACCGTAGTCTCCTAACGCCATATGCTAATAATAATAATAGTGGTGGGGTTACTCCTTAACTAAACATCACCATAATCTCAAGCAACAGAATGAAGGTCTACTCTCCCTCTATCAACTTGTCTGATTTCCACAGTAGCACAAGAGGCCCTTCTGAAGTTGTCCTACTTACCAGAAGCTCAACTATCAAAGATTTGGGAAAGGAGATTTTTTTTAAAAAAAAAATACAGCTCCGACACTATGGAATGAATACACTGGTTTATATAGCTTTCACACTCTCACTTTTAGGAAGGTGGTAAAAACATCTCTCTTTCACCAACCTTTTAATTACTAATTATTTAAATACTGTTTGGCTTTAATTGAATTAACTGTGTTGTGTTTTATAACCATTTTGAAGGTTGGACAAAATAGAATGGTGGAGTATAAAATAAATAATAATTTAACTATCTTTTGCACATATACTTCCATAAAAGATCAGATTACCTCTCTTTCCACTACAAGCAGAAGCACTCAGGCAAAGTGAAATGATTGGCTATCCATTAAAAAAAATTAATGCTCCCTTCTTCTTCTTCTTCCTTTTTTTTTATTTGATGTTGGTTAGTGGCAAATCTAATTTTGCCCAGACCCCTATGCAAGGTCCCTTCTGGGCACTGTCTTAATCTGCTTCACATTCTAAACTATGCCTTCGCTCCTTATCAATGTAGTGCCCTATGTACAAGTGGTCTAAGATAGGGGTCCCCAACCTGTGGGCCATGGCTCACTACCATGTGAATGGGCCGTGTGAATGGCTGGCCAGTGTGTGCATTCCCCCCCCACTCATGCTAGCCCCGCCCTGAGTGTCATGCAGGCATTAACCCTGCCCCAAGTGTCACGTGAGCGCTAGCCCAGCACCCAGTGCCACCCCATTTGTGTCACACATGTGCACACAGCCCCATGCCTCCCCCTTCCTTTCCCTCCGGGCCCCCAACCTAGAAAGGTTGGGGATCTCTGGTCTAGGATCCTCTCACTAACACATAAAACATTTGAACAAAAGATGCTTTATTTTTTCAACAACTAACTCTCCCATCCTAGTAGCAAAACTTTTGCACAAATAAAGTAATCCTTGCAAAACAAAGAGCCAAGAAGGAGAGCAAGATGTCCTTTTCCCAGTAAAGTTGCACTCACATCACATCAACTTCAATCACTTGCCTATTAACATTACCTCATGATTAGGTAAAACCTGTTCAACAATTGCCACTTGTAGCTTAGAAACTACAAGTGGCAATTCCTTCTTTCATAGGTAAATAACAATGTCTGACAAAGATTACTCTCCCATTAAAAATGTAAACAACATAATTTGAATTCATTTTGTTCTGAATAAACAATACATAAAATGTTTACAACAAAGCTTTTCAATGAGCAATGTTCTCCTCCTGTGACTCAATTCTCTCACTGCTTTCATGTGTCTATCACTGTATTATCTCTATACATAAAGAACTAATGATATGTCTAAGACATAGACAATTTATAAATGAGCTCCTATGGCCTTTCTGTGCAACACGGAATAACTAGGAAAACTGATTTTTAGAGCTGTCAGTCCTTATCTTTTTTTCTCTTATTTTCCACTCTAAAAATACTGACATATTCTCCCTTCAAGTACAAGAATAAAGTATTAGATTCAAAAGTGGGGAACTGTGAGGGAATACACAGTGCTTCAGAAAATTGTGGCCAGAAGCCATGACTGCAAACAGTTTCCTGTTGTGTTTCTTTCTTTAATAGTAATTCTATTAAGTGTTACAATTAAAAGGATAAAAACTAATACAAGAAACAAAGAATAAAAAGAAAAAATAGAAGGTGCAGAAAATAAAGGAAAAAGAAAAATAGAAAAGAAAGAAAAACTAAGAATAGAGAAATAGTAATATATAAAGTAATATGTATTATAGTGTATGTTATATACATATTATAATATATATAACATATATTAATAGTAATATATACAGTAATACATAAACATTGTTTATATATGTGCTGCCCCTTTATAATCACAAGTACAAACAATTTTAGTAGCAATAGCAATAACACTTAGACTTATATACCGCTTCACAGTGCTTTACAGTCCTCTGTAAGTACAGGTAGTTTACAGAGTCAGCTTATTGCCCCCAACAATCTGGGTCCTCATGTTACCAACCTTGGAAGGATGGAGGGCTGAGTCAACCTTGAGCTGCTCATTGAGCAGTGAGTTAGCCTACAATACTGCACTCTAACCACTGCACCACCACAGCTCTAGTAACTTATCATTTTCTCTTAAAATACAACAAATGATCTCTTATTCCCATCTCATATCTCTTATCCATAAACAAATCTTTAAAACATCATCATTTTGTTCCTAGTCAGCAAAGTCCATTAAAATTTGCCAGAAATAATAACATATCTATATTAACTTTGATCAAATAAACCAACTTTATACTCTGTTCTTTTAACAAGCTTGATCTTTAATCCCTTCAAATAATGTTCTAGAACTTTATTTCTTTTCATTTTTTTCTTTTCTCACAAAATTCTTCAGATCCTTTGTTTACAAAAGTCTGTTTTGTACATCATTTGCGTAATCAATGTAGCATCTTGTTCAAAATTGATCTTTTCACCTGAGATTTTTAAATAAACTTTTAGATCAATCTCAATCTCGTCCAATAACACTTGTTCCTCTTCCATAACATCTTTTAAATAGTTGGTCTATAGAGGCAAAGAATCTTAAAATTAACCTCTGGGTCCATTGTTTAAAAATATCCTTCAATACATCCAGTGTTGAAATATTTTGTTCCATTCTGTATTAGTAAATCAGACTGAAGAACAATCTGGTTAGAACAATTAACCAGTAGAACAACCTGCCTCCAGAAGCAGTGAATACTCCAACACTTACGCACAGTCACTCATGCTCTCGTCACCTCCCGCCTGGACTACTGTAACGCTCTCTACATGGGGCTCCCTTTGAGGAGCACCCGGAGGCTTCAAATGGTCCAGAATGCGGCCGCGCGGGCGGTGTTGGGAGGGACTCGTCGCTCCCATGTGACACCGCTGCTGCGCGAGCTGCACTGGTTGCCAGTGGCCTTCCGG
>NW_015387262.1:101598-108124 GCF_001527695.2 Protobothrops mucrosquamatus | reverse complement strand
CGGCTCCGCTCTCCAACCTCTCCGCCAGGCCGCCAGGCCGCCCGGCTTCGTTCTCCTCGCCCGGCCTCTCCAACCTCTCCGTCAGGCCCCGGCCTCTCCTCGCCCGGCCTCTCCTCGCCCGGCCTCTCCAACCTCTCCGCCAGGCCCCGGCCTCTCCAACCTCTCCACCAGGCCCCGAGGCGACCCGCCGCCAGGCCCCGAGACGGCCCAACCTCTCCGCCAGGCCGCCCGGCTTCGCTCTCCTCGCCTGGTCTCTCCAACCTCTCCGCCGGGCCCCGAGACGACCCGCCGTCAGGCCCCGAGACGGCCCGCCGCCGGTTTCCCCGGCCGCCCGGCTCCGTTCTACTCGCCAGGCCGCTCCGCTCGTCTGCTCGCCAGGCCGCTCCGCTCACCAGGCCGCTCAGGCCGCTCCGCTCGTCTGCTCGGCTGCTCCGCTCTCCCCTCACGGCTCACGGCTCCGACCGGGTGGTCCGACTCGTCTTTTTCGCTCGCCGACCCTCTCCTCCTTCCAACTCCGGCCGGCGAGCACCCCCGGACCTTTCAAGGCTCCCCCATCTCCGCTGAGGACCCCGCGGAGACTACGGAGCCAAAAACAGTAGGTCCGCCATTCTTCCCTGAAGTCCTGTTCCTCTTGTGTTCCAATTAATTTATTCAATTTAGGCACCACCCAACTTCAAACTGACTCTGGTTATGTACAAAAAAACCAAACAATATAAAAAATATATAACTTTTAAAGCTCATTAGCCAATGAGCTATATGAAAATACAGAAATAAAACATAGAACATTAATAAGACTGCATATAAAATGGAATAAAAGAAACAGATTAAATAAAAATAATAAAATAAAGAGTGTAAATCATATTTTGGTGACAGCACTACAATTCACCCCAATCAGGCCTACATAGGCAGACCTCAACTGAACTGTTTTATTCAAACAAAGGGATGTGTTATATGTGATTTTTGAATTCTGACCACACATGAAATATTTCATTGTAATATAAGGATCCCAATAGGTTGCTTGTCTAATATTCAAGCAACCTAGATAATTTTCTCTAGAAAATAAATATAACAAAATTATAAAAGAAACAAGAACCAGTGGTGAGACTAACAATAACCATATCCCAAAATAAATCTGACAGGGGCTCTGACCAACTGATTCAAGGCCTAGGACAACAGACAGTCTTTTAAGGCTTTCTGGAATGACAGTAGGGTGGGAGACACATGGATATCTGGGGGATATTTCAAGGTAACAAGGCTGTTTCAGAGGTAGGTGCTGCAACAGAAAAGGTACACTTTTTGAGTCCTGATATACAATATTATTTAACTAAAGGGACCTGGAGTGCACCAATACTATCAGCTTGTTTCAGCTGGGCAGACACCACAGGACAAAGTATAAATAAGATTGAATAAAATGAGACTTACGGATTACCAGTTCCTCAGATATCCCACTGATGGTCCTGTACAGAGTTACTAAATAGATTTTATCCTCTCTGGCTCAAAGATTCACAGGGACTGTAACTGTGGCTATGAAATAAAGAGATATTTCCTACCTGCAAGAAAGATTATGATCGGCTTGCATAAAATATTAAAATGCAGAGCTATCACACTGATAGCAAATATATCACTGAATCCTTTAGTCACAGGAAGACCAATTGAAGGTCCCTATCTCCCTACAGGGGAGGATGACACAATGAGCCTGAAGGCAATCACAGAGTGATCAGACTATAACAATGGACTAATGTTAATTTGCTCTGTTATCGGATCATGTCACAAATACCTGAGACAAAAACCTGATCTAAGGTGCAGCCCCCCCTACACTGAGCCAACTTCAATGAGAGCACCTCACATTCAATTATCTGTGGAGCACAGCCTTTGAGAGCCTTCATGGAGTCATGGATGAGAATAAACAAACTCCCTCCAGGTCTCTGCTGATGCAAAACCCAGGTGGGCATAATTCCAAGAAAGGTCAATTGTGGCCTTCCCCCAGCTCACCCAATGTCATGATTAGGTATCCCAGATGGCTGCCTTAATTCATATTAATTACACCATTATCTTAGCATAACTGTATAAAATAATTATATATATCTACAGACAAATTATCTCCATTCAGTTACAGGACAAAATGGTTGAGCACCCATCCTGAAACTGATTAGTATCCAGCATAGCACCTGCATACTCTCTTATATAACAGTGGAATCCATGTTGCCTTGACTGAGTTGCACTAACTTCTCATTTTCTCTATTTCCATTTTTACTTGATGTTGTTAGACTACTGTACTGTGTTCATTCACAAATTTCTTTTTACAGAAGAGAAATCTTCACTACTCCAAAACACACATTCATGTTGCTCTCTATATATACTAGTGTTTTTTTTTGGGGGGGGGGGGTTACTTAGGGTTAGGCCTCACATGGAAGATTTTGTCCCCTGTTGCATATCCAACTTTAAAGCCTGCTACATCAACCTGATTGAATTTTTTTTTATTTTTCCTTTGTTTAAATAATAATCCATAGCCTGAAATCCTACTGAGCACATTTCAAGTTTCAAGAGCCGATGATCCTGCATGTTAATTTCTGCAAATTCTTCTGGTGTATAAATGCTTATCCAAGATGGAAAGCTGCCATCTACTGCTGTGATTTGTCAATGCTAATAATATCAGTGGTCCTCTCAATATTTCACTCCAATATATTGCTATTCAGTGGCAAAAATAAAAGTTGTATTTGGGAGAGCAGGAATCCACAGGCTTAGAAGGATGTTGGTTCCCATATTTATAAGGTGACCAACGTCCTCCTTTTGTGAGTTCTGTCCTCCCTTGAAAAGTGTCCTCCTACATGTCCTCCTTTTTGATATTTGAAGACTAATCTGCAGGGCTTTTTTTTCTCATAGAACGCTCAGAACGGCGTTTCGACACCTTTTTTGATGTTTTTTTTTTCAACTTTTGCATGAGCTGTGCTACTCCCCCTATTGGCTTTCGAAAGCCAATAGCAATTGCTGCTGAGCGTGCCAAAACACCCGGCCGGCAAACTTTGCACATGCAAGTTGTCTGCAGCGAAGGCGAATTGGCAGGAACTTTGCACCCCTCCCTGCTACCCAACTACACCATCTCCTAGTTAGTCCCGAAGATACCTGGAGGAGACTGGAGCGGTGACGCCACGGTAACTTTCTCTTGATCTTCGGCCTTGCTAGGGCAATAATGGCTGCGGGCGCAAGAGACAGGGGTGGCGGGGCTGCTGCGGGTGGGGGTGTGAGGGGCAGCGGTGGCCAGCTGCCCCCCGTGCTGTGGGAGCTGTGGGGCCTGCTCTACACGGGGCTGCGCAGGGTGGGCGGTAGTGCTGGTGGGGCGGCTGTAGGCGGGGTGTGTTGATGGCAGGCTGCCCCCCGGGGCTGGAGCCGGTGCAGCTGGTGCTTTGGGAGCCGCGGGGCCTGCTCTACATGGTGGGGCAGCAGTGCTGGCGGGGCGGATGAGGGCGGGGGCACGGCATGTAAGCATAATTACAATATAAAATGTTATTGTTACAAATGTTTTTATTATGCATTTGTCATATTATAGTGTGTTCTGTATTATTGTTGCAATGAATAAAATGTTTCTTTTATTTACGATATTTTTTTCTTCAATTTATTTGTGTCCTCCTTTTCATTGTAAAAAAGTTGGTCATCTTAATATTTACAAAAAACACACATACCCTGATTTCCTAAGTAATTAAATTAGAATAATGCTAATGGAAATCCAATTAATATGCAGAAATAGCAGATAAAGAGTTTGATCAGAGGTTAGCATTAGAGTACATGTTACAACACTCCTGGGCATTCCCAGTGCAGAGTTCCTGGCAGTGCTTTTTTTCTACAAAAAAAAAAAAAAAAGGTGCCGGAACTCACACACGTCATACAACCCACCTTGCCTACCCTACAAGGTTCCATCCCAAAAAGGTGCCGGAACTCCGTTCTGGGCCTTCTATGAGAAAAAAAGCCCTGGTTCCTGGCAATTCTTCAATCAGTATCTTTTTGTACCCCTCACTTTCCCATCACTGTATAATGCTACCATAAAAAGGGTCTAGGCAAGTACAAATTGGGAACTGGCCATCTGAAATGGCAAAAGGTACAAGAAATGCTGTTTTTCTAGTATGCCGTTAAGATATTACAGATTTATGGACCTTATTTTAGGATTCAGAGAGTAGAAAAGAAAAGGTTTCTCACAAGGCATAGCTTTGTGGGGGGGGGGGGGAGAAATCACCAGGGGCATTTTTTTACTTTAAAGAATAATTTTTCATTGGAAGGAAAACAAAAACAAAATCATTACTCCCCACACATATGCATAGTCCACAAATACATAAACACGGCACACATATACATCATAGATATAAGTAACCGTGGATCAGCGAATATTTTAAGGAATTTCCTCGTAAGTACAGACCAGTGCATACACGTGAGCTATTCTTTACTTTTCCACTTGCTACTCAGAGTCAGTCTGTTATAAATCACACTGAGAACTTATTTTATTTAACATACAGTTTAAAAAGAAAGGAATCATCAATTCCTATGATTTCTTTTATAACTGAAGAGGGCTTATTCATCCGATCTTTTGAAAAGTGTGCCATTTTAAGTGAGAAATAGCAATCATGGGGTTTTTTTGTCACCTAGAGAAATTACTGTTTATAGACGGGGTCCCTAATATACCCAAACCTAGGGAAAATTGCAACTTTGCTTTTTAAAAAATTATATTTACAAGCAAAGGGTACTAAAATGTCTTTTTACTAAAAAGTAAATATATTTATTTAGTGGGGTGAAAATGTGTCATCCTTAAGCAATAACTCTATGCAATTCACTAAAGAGAAAAAGTCTAAAAGCTATTTTACCTTCTGAGCTCATGGAAACAGATGACGACTGTTTCAGATTAAAAATTCATTCAATATAGGATCAAAATCACATTCATGTACAGGGAATCCTCGACTTATGACCAGAATTGAGCCCAAAATTTCTGTTGTTAAGTGAGATATTTGTTAAGTGAGTTTTGCCCCATTTTGCGACCTTCCTTGCCACAGTTGTTAAGTGACTCACTGCAATTGATAAGTTAGTGACCCAGTTTTAAGTGAATCTGGCTTCCCCATTGACGTTGCTTGCCAGAAGGTCGCAAAAGGCGATTACATGACCTTGGGACACAGCAACGGTTATAAGTATGAACCAGTTGCCAAGCGTCTGAATTTTGATCATATGATCATGGGGATGCTGCAAAGGTCATAACTGTGAAAAATGGTCATAAGTCACTTTTTTCATTGCCACTGTAACTTTCAACAGTCACTAAATGAACTATTGTAAGTTGAGGACTACCTGTATTCTGCCTTTCTTCCACGAGCTCAAAGTATCTTACATGTGGTCCTTTATTTTATTCCCAGAATGAGCCTGAGGGGTGATTGAACCAAGGGAGTATGTGATTGGTTCAAAGTCATCCAGTGAGTTCCTATGGCTAAGGGTGTTCTTGAACCTTGGTCTTCCAACCCTAACCCTTCGTCTTGCAGAATTCACTACACTATACTAGCTCTTCTTCATATATTTGCTAAAAACAAGCTAATATCTCTCAAAAAAGCAGAAACGTGCATTAATCATTTTTTTAATCAATGAGAACCTGAGTACTCAGCCAGCCAGCAAAGAAAGAGCTTATATTCAACAAAGACTCAAGTGATTTCTGTAAATGTAATTTTTTTCTAGCCCCATGGATACACATTTCAAAATACTTATAAACAGCCCAACATACCTTATCTAAAGATATATCATTCCTTGACATTTATTCACTCAACCATACAGCATTAGCAAAATAATGAGAAAAGAAAGAAGAGTTTCTTTAGAGATGTTCTCCACTAACAGTAATATACTAGCCCAGATTTTCTCATGATAATCTTCTGCAATTCAAAAAAGCCTCTATTTTCTTCCTTGACTCTCTCTTGTCCTTGAACATCAGACCAGGGTTTTCCAAACTGTGATCCACAAGAATTTGATGGGATTCCATTAGATACTTTGGGGTGGGAGGAGTTCCGTTCAAATATAGCCAGTCTTCTATCACTAGAGTTTTTCCTCTTGATCAAGAGTTCTTGATTTTAAAAAAAAACTAACAGGTTTTCCACTCAGATAAAAATGAAAACACCTGGATTAGTCAGGCACAGTAGCTTCATGGGACGTGGAGAACTCACGTCCCATGAAGGGGCTTCCCTTGAGGAGCACCCGGAGCTTCCCTTGAGGAGCACCCGGAGGCTCCAGCTAGTCCAAAATGCGGCCGCGTGGGCGGTGTTGGGAGGGACTCGCCGCTCCCACGTAACACCGCTGCTGCGCGAGCTGCACTGGCTGCCGGTGGCCTTCCGGGTGCGCTTCAAGGTGCTGACTATCATCTTTAAGGCGCTCCATGGCAGCGGACCGGGATACCTTCGAGACCGCCTTCTGCCACAGATTACCTCCCATCGGCCTGTACGCTCCCACAGGGTGGGTCTCCTCAGGGTGCCGTCGGCCAGACAGTGCCGGCTGGCGACCCCAAGGGGGAGGG